>NC_052503.1:73358211-73662008 GCF_016617805.1 Bactrocera tryoni
AACTTTAAACAATTTAATACACCTATTAGTACATAATTTTTTAATACCAAAACTTTTAGAACTAACTTTTTAGTTTTTTGTAATTTTGTACTAATTTTTTCAAATTTTTTAAAACAAAATTTTTCTGTACCAATTGTTTTATTTCTTAGTACTAAATTTTTTTTAAATTTTTGGTACACAATTTTTTAGTACTAAATTTTTTTATTATTGCTTAATTGTTTGCCTTTTCTTTAATCGCCACCACAGGTTTTTTAGTACTAAATTTTTTATAATGTTTGATTTTTTGCCTTTCCTTTAATCGATACCACAGGTTTACCAAATAAAAAAAATTTAGTACACATTTTAGAACTAAATTTTTTCTGATTTATCATACCCTACATTTAATTATTATCACTTCCGAAATAAATTGATTTAGTACTAAGTTTTAATCTAATTTCTCACCACCCAATATAATAGCCACCGAAAGAAACTTAAAAGGATTTAGTATATATTTTAGTACCAAATTTTTAGTACTACGTTTTTAATACTAAAACTTTTAGCAATAAATTTTTTCGAATTAATCCTTTCTTCTTTTATATTATAACCGCCACCAAAAGAAACTTTGAAGGATTTAGTACTTATTTTAGTACACAATTTTTTAGTACTAAACTTTTTAATAATACGTTTTTTATTGCCAAAATTTTTAGTACTAAATTTTTAGTAGTACTTTTAGTAATACATTTTTTATTGCTAAAAATTTTAGTAACAAATTTTTTTAGTACAAAAGTCGCTGCTAGAAATTATCAAAATTTTAGTACTCGCTTAAGTCTCCACAAAACAAAAAAAAAATATTTTTCACAGTGTAAGCGTATCGCTGCCGAAATGCTCTGCAGCAGTACCTAGATTATTACTGTAGCAATTTTTTCCCCGCCACTTGCAGCTACCCCACCCACCATGTCGTTATTTAAGCTCCAAATAAAATTCGGTGTCAATAATGAAGTCGTCTCTTTCTAAGGACAATGAAAAAGAGGAAAACCACATTTTTGAAACAACGGCAGCAACATTAAGCATATATTTATGAATGTTGTAGCGCCTTTGCTGTTGCAGCCATGCAACCTTGCAACAACAGTAAGCAAAAAGCACAATGCGCTCGCTCACTTTTCCAACTGTAGCATTGTAATGGCAGAAATCACGGAAGCGGCAAGCCAGCAGCGCGCTTCACTGACATTTGTGCAACACAGAAGCGCATAACTTGTTTCCGGTGTTGGTGGCCACGACAGCGTGTGCACGTCGCTACCAACTACTTTGCCAGCATTTGGTGTTTTGCGGCACTCACATTTCTTGTGTTGCACTAACGCTTACTTTATGTCGACTGCTTTGCTGTCAATGGACGAGGATGGCGTATCCTGTTTCATGCACTCGAAAAATACAAAAGTATGTGTTGCATGCCACCACAACGCTCCAACCAATATCTAGACTCAACTGCGGCACACGTGCGGCAGCGACATCTTTACTGCCACCACTTGCAACCTCACCTGCTCAACCAACCTGAGAGCCACCAGTGCTTCGCCGTACTCATGCTCCTGCCTGGCTTGGGATTAGAGATTTTTGTCAATGGTGGTAATTTGCGGAAGATTTTGTCTAGAATTTCAATTAGATTGACATTTCTGCCGTAAGCTGAAGGCCTTCAGCTCTGTCGTATTGTCGCGTCTTATGTACCACATAATGCGGCATGTGAGTGGGCGGTGGTACAGCATTGTAAGGCGACAAACGAACGATTACTTTTCGAAACGAATGTGGCATTGTTCCGCATTTATTTCGGTTTTCTGGCGCTTGTTAGTGTGCTTTGCTCACTTTTTCTCTGAGAAATCGCACCAAATGCCAATGTTCATTTTGCTTGTTCTTTAAGTCCTTTTAATATACCCTGCTTATTCCTGAGACAGATGCATATTAAAGTTTAAGCAACACATTTTTGACAAGCTTTTGCTTCTATGTACTTAATACTGAGCCTAGAGTGCGGGTTGTCAATGCTCGGCTAAAGATTAAGCATTTCGTTCAATTCCTTCTGAAAAATCTTCTTCATTCATTACTTCAACTTTTGCATTAATCTTGGAAAAAAATGCTTCGATTTTCTTGAAATAATTTTTATTCTAATTTGAATCCATTTCTTTCAGTGTTCGTATTTGTAAGCTTTACTGGCTTTGAGCTCGCTGACTGTGCGCTAAAATCTAGTTAAGCAGCACATGACTTCATTAGCAGTAGACTCAGCCTTCTTCCGGTTGGAAGTGAGTCGGCGTTCTAGCCTTAGCGGAAGCCTCAAACTTCTTTCATACTGGACTTCAAACCGCAAACTGCAGAACTGATGAGCTTGCTAAAGCAGGCACTCTCACTCCAATTTTAACAATTCCAACCGATTAGAAGCGCTTCGATTTTCTGATGTCCTCTTGCGTTCTAACAGTCTACCTATGGAGCTGCAGTGAGCTCGTCAAGCGGTGTTCAACAACCAGAAGTTGTCCGGCTGCGAAATCCATTTGGCTGAGAGTGAATTGTGAAAGCCCCTCTAAACTACTTGCTCTTCGCAAAGTCAAGCTGTTTAGGTGCTTGGACTGGACACTTTCTAATATTCTCACATGCAATGCGACTAAATATTTTGTCTGACGCTTTTTGCCAAAGCTATAGTATATAGAGCAAGGCGAGGTGGAACCACTCTGCCACTTTTTTCCTCTATTACCCGGCTTTTGCGAGAATGAGATTGAATTATAATTGTAATTGTTTCTGTTGGAACTGGTTGCTATAAAAAATCATGATTCTGGATTTAAAGAAGGCGACCATAGTCAGTTTCGTACCAAATTTTTCATTATGGAAAGCTTTACTTTTACCCTTGCACGTGGATGCTATTGCGTCCCGCTTATATATTACGAATTGTTAATTCTCCAGCACAAGCCGCAGTACTCTGGACGATAACACATAATATTTGACTGGACTAAGCAACTTTTTTCTAAGAGCGTCTCTTTCTCTTTTCTAACCTTACCTGTCTTCTATTCCAGTTCTGTCAGACTACTTTTTATTTGATTTCAGAGTTAAATTTCGCACAGATTTTGAGACAGTATTGAAGAGCTAAATCAGAATCCTTCAAGAAAGATTTCGAGCTCTCTCCCTCTCCCTCTATCTCTCTTTTTCTTTCTATTCCTATCTCTCTCACTTTTGCTATATATCAATATTTATCTCTCTCTACCTGTTGCTCCTTCTAGCTCCCTCTCTCTTTCTCTCTGAAGACTCTCAGCAAATCTTGAACTAACCTAGAGAGTGTATTCCAAATTTTTCTGGAGTCTTCAAACAAGCTTTCTCCCTCTATCTCTCTTTTTTTTCTATTCCTCTCTCTCTCACTTTCTCCATATATCCCTATCTATCTCTCTCTCCCTCTTTCTCCTTCTTGCTCCCTCTCTCTTTCTCTCTGAAGACTCTCAGCAAATCTCGAACTAACTTAGAGAGTGTGGTCCAACAGTTAAACGCAAAATCTCGCTCGAGTCTTTAAAAAAGCACTTCCACGACTCTCTCTCACTCCGAACACTATTAAAAAGTCTCTTCCTCTCGCTCTATGAAGTGTTCCGCATATCACCATTTCACCAATTACTTAGTAAAGTGAAAGCTTGAAATATATAGATGCCTACTACACAGACTCTTCATTTTGATTTAGAGTACTGGTATTAAGTGTGAAATATTTTTCTAGTCTTTAAAAGGTCCTCTCTTTATTTCGAAAATATTTTTCAATCTCTCTATTAGCCACTCGGCTTAAGCCAAGCTTACCCACTATACTCTGAGGGCTAAAGAGTACAGGATTTTGACTAACTCCGAGAGAATATTGTAAGAGTTAAATGAAAAATCTTCCTGCTCGCCTTTTCTTTACATTATTTTCTCGTGGTAAAATTTTCAAAATTTTCAAATTATTTTAGGTCTCTCTTCCCGAACAGAAAACGCTTACTTGATCGACAATTCCTCACGACTATCAAAAGCATCACTTCAACAGGCACAAAAGCTTGGTGCCACATCACCTAATTCTTTGTAGCAATAAATCAACATCACAAAAACTAAATTTTAATATATTTTTTGTATAGATGCAAATGTGGGAAGGCATACATTTCACAATTCCGGACGACATACCCAAAATAGCGCAGAGAATTGAGCACCAATGGCACTGGCAATGCGTAAGCTTTGAATTAGCGGCATGTGGAATGTGCAACATGCGTGAAAATTTTATATAAAATGCGAATTTCGCGCTTGCATGATTAAACAAAAAAAAATAAAAACAAAAAAAAATGAAAAACTGCCTGCAACAACAAACAAAAAAGAACTTGAGCGAAGAGTGAGAGAGTTTTAAGTCTGGGGTTTGAGTAGAGCTACAATGTGAGGTGTATAATACGTATTATCTAACGTAAACGTATATACATATACGAATATGAATTAGTATGTATGTACATGCTACTTGCAACAACAAATAAGTCATGCCCCACGGCCAGCCAGTCAACGCGCACAACGCGCATCGCAGCTCATCAAGAGCGATGCCGCTGCGTAAGCGATGCGCATATGCAGGGGATCACAACGCATAGCCTAGCTTACCTACGCACCACACGCGCCATCCCTCAGCGGCACAGCAGCGCGCCCTCTCCGCCATACATTTTATCCTACATCTATGAATAAAAAAGCAAAAAAAAAAAAATTCTGAAATTTCTGGAATTTTTTTTTTTGTTTAAATTTTTGTTTCACGCTCTAACGTTGAGGCAGCGCGCCGACAATGAGTATGTGCAACACGCTGGCGTGAGTTGGTATGATGGCGCCTCTGGCAATCGTTGTGCGCGGCTGGTGTGTGCGCGCGCTGTTTGCTGGAAATTTACACGCGTGTTGGATGTTTGACATTAATTTCATCCCCAGCGGCCATTTGTGCAGCAAAACAGTAGCTGAACACTGGTAATTGTAGCAGCGCCAAAGTGCCATCATAATCAGTGGCGGCAGTCACTCTGCGGTGGGGTGGTGGTAGGGCGCCTTCATTCATATATCTAGTTTGTGTTTATGTGTAGACTGGAGCTGCTGCGCGTTTGCTTTCCGGATTACACTTTTATTAACTAAAGTTGCTTAACAGTGCGCGCAAAAAGTCAGCGCTTCATAATTAGTTGTGCTTATGGGATGCTTAAACGCAGAATACTTTAAACTTGATACACCAAAAACTATTGGTTAGATTTTGGTTAGTTGTTACGAAAAAGCTATATGTAGAGAAGACTGATAGAAAAGGCAGAATGTTATTCAGTCTTAGAATCGCGGCCAGAACATTCAGACCATTAACAAAATACTATCCAAAAGAGGTTCAGAGGTCCACCTCATCTTTTTGGAGCTCATGAAGTAAGTGAGAATATATACATATGTGTTTAAGAAAAGAGGATCATAGATGGTCCTGGAGCTACCTAATCACTCTTCAATTTTATTTTTGTGGTCTCCTAGCCTTTTTGTAGAAATACTTAAGGCTTATCCTTAAAAGAAAGCTTTCATGGAGGGAGTAAAGAAGGCATAGGTTGCCTTATAACGAGCAAAATACTATCTAAGAGTCTAAGAAGCCCGCTTGAACATTTTAGAGCTCATGTAGTATGTGAGACAAAAGAGGAAATTAAATCGATACGGCTAAGCCGGTTCAAATATATTTTTGCAGTTTACTAACCTTTTTGTTGAAACACCTAGAGCTTATACTTGATATAAAACTTTCATGGAGGCCAAATACAGAGGGCAGAGTAAGAAAGGCATCGGTTGCCTTACATTACAATAGGTGGAGCTAGAGGGAAAAGATGGAGGCACAAAACAGCCGTCGACATTGTCATCAGGTGTATTACTGCGAAGTATGCGCTAATGACCACGGAGGTTGGGTATGTGAAGGGGTCCAACAACGACACAATTCTATCCCACATTCCTGAAAGCTTGGAGTACATTCGTCGTAGATGTCACTCGTGGATGCTTTTTTACTGCTCATATACCGAAGAGGGGAAGGTTGGAGAGTGAATTCTCTATACGGAGCTATCATTCAATCTTAACTTTAGGCTACGGGGCTACTGTAGTGGATTTCAGGCAGAAATAGCTGTTATCAAAGTTACGTTAACCTATTCCATTGACTTATTGATTTCTAGTATTGAAACAATGGACCTCCCTTGCTCAATGGACCTCTTGGGATCGACCTCCAAACCTAACGTAACTTTACCTAATCGTTTTCTTGAAAGCATAAGGCCTGCTAAAGTCATCTTATGATATACAGATTGTGGAAACTGACCTACTGAATGTGGTCTTCCTACAGCAAAGATAAATTTACTTAGGAACCGTAAATTTTTTCCATTTCTCGAAAGAACGGCTTAACTCTCTTAGTTATACTTATGACCAAAACCAATATTATATATCCATAATAATGATATTGTAAGCGGTTTGTATTAATTTTATCTCACCATATATACAACACATTCACAAGTGCTTATATGTCAAAAGTGCAACCTTGCACAACATGTTGCCAATGTTGAACGTACATAAATGCTTGTGCTTTGCGATTTATGATAATATCCTTCCATTTACAGTTATTCATTGGCATTATATTCTCACCTGTCGAGATAAATTTCATGTTTCTCATTTTAACTTTGCTGACAGCAAACATCACAGCTCGGTTAAAGATAGACATGTTAGAGTGTATTGTGTTGCACTTGCAACATTTATGTCCAAATATAGACACACGTATTCTCAATCAAAGATTAGCCAGCACTTGACTAACATATGGTTAAATTAATTTTACTCACAAGTGAATGTGTATATATTTATAACAGGTCAATTGAAAAGTCCCCGGCTTAAAATAGCAAAAAACACATTTTCATGGCAAAATTCGTTTACTTTTATTCAGCACAGTTTTTTTCAAGTTGATCATACCGACGATCGATTGGCCTATACCATTTTTGCAGTACGATTTGTAATCTGCTTAAAAATAGCCCACAGTTTCGGCTTCTTTAGACGAAAATTTTTTCCTAGTAAACATACTTTTGAGATCTGAATTCGGGAAATAGTCGCTGGGAGTCCAGATCTTGGGAATGCAGTCGTACTTCCTATCCTTCTCCATCTAGTCTTTCCAACGGAGTGGTGGTCTTTATCTTTCTCTGCTTCCGCGCCGGGTACTGCGTAGAGTACTTTCAGAGTGTTTTCATCCATTCAGACGACACGACCTATTCAGCGCTGCCGCTGTCTTGTAATGTTTGGCCTTTGTTCGTCTCGAGAGGACTTTATTTCTCAATTGCCTACTCAGTCCGAAGTAGCACCTGCTGGCAAGAGTTATTCTGTGTTGGAATTCGAAGCCATTGCGCAAGATTGTGCACTCTTGACTCCGCTCTGCATCTCGAAATATTTTCTCCACGAGTAGATGAAAGAAGTCGCACGATAGGCAGGCGCCTTGTCTGAAGCCTCTTTGGTATCGAACGGCCTGGAAAGGTTCTTCCCAATCCTGACAAAACTTTTGGTATTGCTCATCAGTTTATACAGTTATACTAATTTTACGGGGAAACCGGGTTCAGAGATAGCGGAATGTCGGCAGCTTATTTTCGTGCTGTCAAAACCAGCTTTGAAATCGACCGCTTCGTGTGTGTCGACGCTCTTTTCACGGGTCTTTTCAAAGATTTGGCGCATAGTGAATATCTGGTTAGTTGTTGATTTTACGGACCTGAAGCCACAGTGATAAGGTCCAATATTCGAGCATTACCCCACTGAGTCAGCTTGTCAAGCTCTTCATACACACGCATTTTGGCTTATCTCTTATTTTACACAACATATCCATGTCCGCTGAGTTTATCAGCAAATCGTTTCCAAACTATAAAAACCCATCAGTCATTGCATGAAGGACAAACCGAAGCATCCAAATATGCACACATATTCCTACAACGATTAATAGACCACTACTTAACCCTTGAAAACCTACTAAATAAATTCGTATTGAGTCGTAAATTGTAAATCGTATTTTCGCTGATTGCATAGGTAAACAAGCCGTTGGCAAAATAGCCGCAAAGCAGTAAGCAAACAAGTCGGCTAAATAACATTTGTGGCATGCAACATCGGCAGGCAGACCAAATAAAGTGGCGTAAAAGGAATAAATGGTTGCCTGTAGCGCGAAGGTGGTGGAAATAGTCGCCAAGTGAAGACACATGCCCGCCTATTTGCCGTCGACAAATATTGAAATAATAATTTTTCAATTAAAATCTGTGCTAAGCGTATTTGAAGGGCGCCTGCTTTAATGCGCTTACCAAATGGCGTTAAAATAGCTTGTGCCACATATATTATTGCTGCTAATAGCAGTTTGTTTAGCGAAAGAAGGTCAGCGTGTTGTTCAGAAAACAAAATTAATTGAAAATTCAAGTTTGTTGCATATGCAAAGGCGCACTTTTTAGACTTCGTAATTAAAGCTTTTTTTATTGAAGAGCATATTAGATAATGTTTATATAACTTTTTAGAATAAGCCTTTGAAACTTATTCATGAAAACACTTCATGAAAGTCCTTTAATAATAAAAGCTTGGAAGCTTTCTTTTGAAAGAGGGCTTTAAATATTTAAAATGTTTCTATCAAGAAAATTAAAAAAAAAAAAATAAAAGCCTAATTTTGAGAGAGATCCCAAAGCTTTTTAAGGCTTTTACGCACAAAATCCAGAAGTCGTCAAAGTAAGCTTTTGAGCCCAATTTTCAGAAAGAGCTTTAGGTAATTCAATTTTTTCTATACAGAATCAAGAAAACTTCAAAATATGTTTTGAAGCTTAATTTTGAAAAATGCTCTAAAGCCTTTTAAAGCTTTTACACATAAGGTCATGAAAACGTTACAGTAAGCTTTAAAGCCCACCTTTAAAAGAGAGCTTTAAGTGTTTAAAATTTTTCTACATAAAATCAAGAAAATTATGAAGCAAACTTTAGAGATAATTTTGAGAGAGCTTTAAGCTTTTTAAATTTTTTACACATTTAATACAAGATAGCGCCACTCACGGTCATTAAGATTGTTATGAAACAATTACGAAGCTTACAGTTTTGTTAATAGTCAGATCCGTGTAAGAACGTCAGCTTTTCAAAAACATTTTTTTTTGAATTGCATAGGTTACAAAAAAAACAATTGTTTCCAAAAATGGCTCTCGTTAAAAACCTATAAAAAATCTATATTCAACCTAATAAAAGCGAAAAATGGTTAAAGTTTTAGAAGAATGGTTGAAGTTTTAGGAAGCTTGCAATATTGGAAGAAAACATAACTTAAAAAAGTTTGCAGTAGAACTTTTTAAAACTCAAATCTTTCCTTTTCTGTTTATTAGGAAGCCTTCCCTGCCTTGTAAAGCAGTTGAAAAACCAGTTAGATAGCTTTTGAAAGTCAGAGATTTTTTCCTTACTCTGAATATGATTTTTTTACGGCAAGGTTATTCTGTAAAATTTTCTTTGAAAAAGTGAAAGCTCTTCGGACGTATTCGCAATTTTTTAATCTGTGTTATCCCTTTTCTACATGAAAATGGGGTTGTTTACAGATTTTTTGTTACAATCTATAAAAAGTACCTACGTTAAATTTATATATATTTTTAAAACTGTATGAAAGCTTTCACGTTTTGTCTTTCCTTTTCTGTTTTAAAATTTTTTTTTCGGATATCATGTGTTTTTTTTAACATTTTAAAAGTTGTTTGCTAAAAAAGTGAGAGCTCTGTGAAAGCTCTGTGAGATCTTATGTACATGATTGTTTAGTCTATATGTATTACTCATTATACCACATGAAAATCGAGTTGTTTGAAGAAATGTGTAGTTACAGTATAGGAAACTTTCGTTAAGAAAGCGAAAGCTCTTTGAAATTTTTGCGAAAGCTTTCATAGTTTGGGTTTCCGTTTTGCCTTTGAATCTGTTTTTTCGAATATCAGGTGTGTTTAAACATTCTAAAAAATTTCGGTTAATAACTGAAAGCTCTCTGAAAGCTTTCACCATCATTGGGTCTATATTACTCGCTATTCCACGTGAAAATTGAGTTGTTTACAAAAATGTGAAAAATCTCTAAAACAGTGAAAGCTCTTTGAAACTTTTACAAAAGCTTTTATGATTCATCACATATACTTAGGGCCATTAGTTAATTGCAATATAACTTGTGCATAAGCTTTCAATATCAGTTATTAACATACAAGTTTATACCCCTAAAATTTCTGTAAGTTACTTTAAAAGCTTTAAAGTTTTCGAAATTTTCATTTATTATCTTCCTGTACTACATGAATGCTACAAACCTTCTGTAACAATATTAAGTTTGATTAAGAAAATGTGTCCATCTGGTACGAATAATTATCAAATCCAAGCAGCTCTAAAAAGCTTTCACCAACACACTCTTATTGTTATTATTATTGCAATTTTAACACTAATTTCTCAACCTGCACTTGCTACGAAATTCTACACATTTCTTCTTAAAATTTCTAACTTCATAAATTGTTATTTCGCTTTTCACATTATTAAAGCTTTTCAAATTGAGCTTTCATTCGTGACAGCATAAACCAAACGACACCTGCTGCAGGTGACAAAACTCTAATCCCCATTGTAAACTCATCGATGCGTGCAACAAACTAATTTACAATATCTGCAGTGCCAACAACAAAACAGCAATAACGACAACACAATGTGTGCTTTCGCAATAACGAGCTTGTTGTTGTTGTTGCTGTCGTTGTAATAAATGCACTGCTGTTTATTGTCAAACTCGCGCCATAGTTTATTGTAAGTGCAACAGCAAAATACAAATACAAGCACGCAGCAATTCAGTGAGGCAGTGTGTGTGTGTGTGTGTGTGAGTTAGGTGTTGTTTGGTTGTGTATGTATGTATGTGCGTGTTTCGTGGTGTAGGTACTTGTCAATGCAATTTGCTGTGTGCAGAATATGCATGACAATATGTCATAAATGCTGACACGAACAAATATTAACAGCAACAACAACAACAACATTCGCTACTACAACAACAGCAGCGATAGTCGACAATTCAACAGCGCCGCCACTATCGCTGCCATTCAATACAATGCTATAGACATTACTGCAACAACAACAACAACAATAGCAGTTGCGAGTCAGTGATTTGGTGTAACAAAAACAACACAACAACCACTAAATATGCAATGACAACTGAAGTGTAGGTGATAAATTATTAGTAGAGGTGATGGTAAATGCTGAAAGGATTGCATACACAACATACACACACACACACATACAAGCAAATCAGTGTGGCAAGCAGCGAGTACAGTTAGTTGCAAATCGACACTGGCGGCTTTATGCAAAATTTTTTCCACAACTACAACTTAAATACAATCGCTGATATGCAATAATGTAATATGTTACAACAAAAACAACAACTACAATATCAACGTGAACAACAACATGCACAACGAGATTTGCAATATTGTCTTGCACAGCTTGCCGCTTGGCTGGTTGACTACCTGGTTAGTTGCTGCAACTCCCCTGTTGTTTAGTCATTTAGATCGTGTGGCATGATAGACAGCCAAGGGCCACATATGCTCCAGCTGCCAGCCCAGCGACCACCAAGCCAGCGGTAATGGTAAATGACAATCAGCATGCAGTAGTATTGTTGTTGTTGTACTAATGTTTGCATGTAAATTAAAGGCAACGATAGTTGCATATATAATTCGAGGCTAAGGAGCAACTGATTACCGTTATGTGCAGCTACATGTTTGTACATTTGTGTGTTGCACGCATCGTGGCCGCGACTTTTATGACGTCATAAAGTGGACATAAACGATTAAATTACGCTTTTTGACACGAGATTTATTGATTATTGAGTAATTAGTAGTTGATTAAACGAATTATACGTAAAAAACTTGATTGGCTACCGTTTGGCGGCCCAATACCTGTTTGCTTGTCTATATATACGCGAAGTAGTTCCTCAATTCTTGAGATATAAAGCTCAAATTTCGTGCACGTCCTTTTCTCGCTAAGTTGCTGGTAATTTGCCAGAACTGTTCATATCGGATCACTATTGAATATAGCTGTCATACAAACTGAACGATCGGCATCAAGTTGTTGTATGGAACACTTTTTTATTTTTTGAGTTATCTTCATGAAATTTGGCATAGGTTATTACAAATAGCATAGCTATAACCAACAAAGAAATTATTCAGATCGAACGAATATAGCATATAGTTGTCATACAAACTGAACAATATAAATTATGTTCTTGTATGGGAAACTTTTTTACTTGAAGAGATATCTTGACGAAATTTTGTACTTGCTTTTATCCAAGACATATTGATAATCTGCGCATAAATTCTTTAAATCGAACAACTATAGCATATAGCTGCCATACAAACTGAAATCAAAATCCAGTTCGTCTATAGAAAACTTGTTTATTTAAAAAGATATCTTCACAAAATTTGGCAAAGGTTATTACAGTAATCACCGCTATAATTAACTAAGAAATTATTCAGATCGAGCTACTATAACATATAGCTGCCATATAAACTGACTGATCCAAATCAAGCTCTTGTATGAAAAACTTTTTTATTTGATAAGATATCTTTACAAAATTTGGCAAAAATTATTATAGAAGACATGGCTACAATATGCGAAGATATTATTCAGATCGAACTACTATAGCATATAGCTGTCATACAAACTGACCGATCAAAATCATGATATCTTCACGAAATTTGTTACGGATTGTTATTCAGTGTAACCTTATAATCTTCTCACATATTGTTTAGATCTAACCAAACTTATTGTTATCGCTCCTCCAAGGATTATAAAACAGGACATAAGCATAAGTCTAAGCTGTTTCTCAGTGCTTTTCATTTCTCTAAGCTACTCTCACGAGCCCTTAAAGCCTACCTAATATGTGAATTTATTATTGGTCTATATATGAAATATATACAACGTAACTTTACTAACATGCATGCATACAAATAATGTTGGTAATTAGCTAATTAAATGTCGTAACTGCTGTCTATCGCCTGCTAAACACGCACATAATTATGCGCGTTTGTGCCATTTAATGCAGCAGCATCCGCAGTAAAATGCGCGTAACCGTCATTTGATAATATGCCGGCATCATTTGTGACTAAATTATTAACTGCAGCAAAGCAATTACGCTTGGGTATATGTATGTATGTATTAGGCGCACATGACACCCATGAGCTGCAAACAGTGAGTTGGTGATGGTAAATGTTATTTTATTGCACACAAAATTGCTTATTATTACATAATCGAAATAAAAAGCTTAATACGTTTTCGAACTAGTCCAAAACTAGTGACAAAGTAACTAGTTAAAAATTTACTTTGCGTAAAATGCCTTAACATTTATATACTAGCACAACACAACACATTGCATAAGATAGCACTAAAGTTATTGAACTAGTCCAAAACTGGTGACAAAGTAACTAGTTGTAAATATCATTTTCCTAATATGCTTGCAAATTGGTAAACTTGCACAAAAAAACATTGCTTTAAATAACACTTACGTTAATGAACTAGCCCGAAACTGGTTCTTTTCGGCACACTATATCTTTTGTTAATTTTATAACATATTTAATACATTTAATTGAATTTAAATGAATTTAATTGAAATAAAAAGTTTGTAGCCCAAAACTGGTAACAAAGTAACTAGTTCTTTACTTACTTCTCCTAAGCTGCCTTAAAATCGGTGAAAATGCACAATAAAACATATTCCATAAAGTAGCTCTTAGTTATTAGACTAGTCCACAACTGGTTAATTTCGGCTCACTAAAATGTTTTGTTAATTTTATAGCAATAATTAAACATTCCACTTACAATACTGTCTCTAACTTCAATTTAAACTGTATTTTGCGCAACTAGTGTCAAAACTCCAACTGGGTACTCACCCACACAAATCGATTAATTAATATTCTGTACTGCAATGTAGTCATGTGACCGCTTTTTGTTATTATAATTATGCTGAGTATCGTTGCTATTACTACTGTTCGCTGCATTCACTGTTGGCGTGTAACTGAAGCTCAAACAAGCGCACCGGTGCCGGCTGTAGCGCTATTGTTTGTTGCATATCTACAGGCTGAGGCAAATAATTGTGTAGGTATAAACTGCAAACATGCTGGCATATTGCTGAATTTACAAAAAAAACGCATTTTAAGCAGATTTACTAGCAAAAATACGAACACAAATGCAAATATTGCAGTTAACGCCTAAAAGCATGCTAAGCGCAGGCATATGCTTTGCAGCGCAATGGTGTCGGAACGAACAGGCACACGCCTACAATTCCGCGTTATGATTACAAAAGCTACAGGGGCGCGAGTGCATGCCATAGACACCTGCATTTCATTCACATACAAACACACACACATTTACAAGTATTTGTTTGCTTGTTTATGTGTGTCAGTGTCATTGCCATTTGGCATTGAATTTTATGTTAATCTCTGGCGCTCAGCGGCGTTCGCCATTTAAGCTACTGCAGTGCCATTATAACGGCATTGTATTATTTAGATGCGTTTGTTGTTTTTTTATTATGATTACTCTCGTTGTTATTGTTGTGGTTACTGCTGCAGTAATTTGGAAATTTCGGTTGCATGTTCGTAAATTTTCAAGCAATTTCATCCGGTCGCGACTTTAAGCGCGACAATGCACGCAGGAGATTGTATAATCATTGCATTACATTAGGGCGGTCCTGTAGTGTAACTTCTAAGACATTAAACAGACGATAGATCCATAAAAATACTTATAAGGAGGCAAAGCAAGCACGTCAAGCTTTGAACACTGTGTAATAATGTTTATTTATCATAAGTATGAATATAAAAAAAATCAAAAAAATTATTAAAAATGCCCTCCAAAATTTTAGTAATATTGTTTCCAGTATAAAATTATTCAATCGCAAAATTATATTATTTTATAAAACAAAAAAACAGAACGTCCCTAATGTACTTAAAAATCAATGCACATCGCTGTGCATGGTTATTCGAGTATTTTGCCATGAAATGTTAATCATAATAATGATCCCGTTTGGTCTACGCTGTAAAATGTGTTAAATGCCAGAACTGAGAGTTGCGGAAACAATAGACATTGCACGAGTCCAAATACTCGGGCATGAAAATGTGTGAATGAGCGCAAAATTATCATAATTATCATTTTGTGGGATTTTGTGGGATTATAAAACCAAAACATTATGCCATGTGCTCATTCCTGTAAAGCTAGTTTCGTTGAATTATTGAAAATTAATATTATTGGAGGAAAGCGGCGAGTTGACAATGCTAGAGCAGATGAAAAACAGACGTAGGCTTGACTTTGAGACAGAAACTTCCAAAAAACTGTAAAATAATAATTAAAATCAATTTAGCACACAATGGAAAAATTAAAAGCTTCAAAGCTTTTTAAAAGCTTTTTTGTTTGTTCTTCAGAGCTTTCACTAGAAAAGTGGAATTGAATTTGTAAATTTTTAATAAGATAAAACTGAATAAAATAACATAACAATTAAGCTTTTTATTGCAATGTAGTCATGGAGCTTTTTAAGGAGAACTTTACAGTTTTATACAAAGATTTTGTAATTTCGAATCTCAAATCACAATATTAACCCATGCACATAGTTAATCAAAGGTCAATTATTAGTTTATAAATATTTTCCAAAATTTTCGGTTCAATGCAACTGTCGAGTTGACTTTTCTTGGGCAAATGAGAACTAGTCGTATACTTGACTTTGAGGCAAAAACCGTAGAAATAAAAGGTTAGATTAGTTTAACACGAATTACTGCAAATTAAAGTTTAAAAAGCTTTTTGAGAGCTTTTTACGAAATTCTTAAGAGCTTTCGCAAGGGTATTGAAATTTTCAAGTCAACCTCATAATAAGACTAACTAAAATAATTGAATGCGGAAGCTTTTTATGCAGAGCTTAAGAGCTTCTACAAAGGAACGGTTATTTATAACTCTAATCCGCACATAGTTAATCAAAGTTCAATTTTTAGCTCAGGAATGTTTTTCTTAATCTTTGGTTAATTAATTTAAGACGAAAGCTTTCTATATAAGTTGGGCTTTAGAGCTTTCACAAAGGAACGGCCATTGTACTGAATGGAATTTTTAAAGTTTAACCTCGTAATAAGAATAGTTAAAATAATATTGGATGAATGTTTTTAAATGCTTTTAAAAGAAAGCTTTAGAGCTTTTACAAAGGAACTTCAATTTCTTGTTGACCAAACTTTAATCTTTAGTTCGAGAAAGTTTTTCAAATTTTTTGATAAAAGAATATAACGTGAAATAAAGAGGACTTTTCAAAGCTTTTAAAAAGAAACGACCATTGGTATTGAACTGCATTATTTAAGTTTAACTTAATAAGAATCGCTAAAATAACATAACATGAATGCTTTTTAAGAGCTTTAGAGCTTTTACAAAGGCACTTTAATTTCTAATTGACCAAAATTTAAGCTTTAGGCTATTTATAATAGGAAATGAGACTGTGTTCTTCCTCAGCCAATTAAAAAGTAATTTGAGAACAATTTTTGGTCTTTGGTCTTTTTTTTAAATCTTTTTTTTTTGCAAAATTTGCCATATTTTCAGGGTCGTTGTTCATTTACTTTATACTAAAATATCTAGATACCGACTGAATTCAAGAAAATTTAATCGAATAACTCACCACTAAATCTTCTTCGTTAGAAATTGCACAGTTTACCGATAGTTACGTCCCTTTCTCGAACAATAAATTCAATTTTATCCACATATTGACCTCATCATAGAGGCAATTTTCTTACCACAAATTGTTCCAATCGCCGGAAGTTCTGCTAGAAAGGGTTCAAGAAAGTAACAAAATATCTGAAACACGCTTTAGGGTGTGCGCCATTCAATTTTGACCATCGAGGCTGACCACCAAATGAGTTAGCGCAATCGCAACAAACTTATTTCGCTTCCGCCAGTAGCTGTTCGATGCTGAGGGGAACGTGAGCAATGCCAACCCTTTCTTGAGTATTCTTAAAAAACTTTTGCTGAACGTTTTTACCACCCTTGTTAGATGTTGCGCACATAAATTATGCCCACTACAAAGAAACACCGCAAAATAAGCCGCAGAAATATCCGCATATCCTCTTCACACTTCATTTGCTTCGCTTGTTGGGACTTAAGAACAGCAATTGAGTTTGGAAAGTATCTTGAAGCTCTTTTATTGAATGACTTGATTTGTAGTGCTTTACTCAATCTGACCTCAATTTATTTGAACCAACCTCAAAATCCGGTACCAATAGGTATAGACCTTTAAGCTCAAATCTTCATAGTAAATTACACAATTTTTCAAGCCCAAATATATTTCTAGCCTTAAGCCCTATCTTGGATAGGAAAAATACATAATCCAAACCTTAAAAGTTACATCCTAACCTCAAAATAATATACAGAAACCAGCTCGCACAAAAATCCTAACCTCAAAATAGTACTCAACAACAAACTCCGCCGAACTGGCGTCAACTTCTGTCTACCCTGAATACTTTTCTCACTAAATACATAGCTACCTTCTGACAAGCTATCTAAAAGCTCCTAAATCAAACGACTGTGTCAGCAATTATTTAAAAATATTGGCAATCGAGTAAACAATACATTTTATGGGCTATTTTTTAGTGCAATTGGCACACGAAAGCAATGCGTCACGCTTGTCGAAGAGCGCTAGAGCACATACCGCCGGACTCGGTGGGTCAGTCGGTTGCCAACAGATGCCGCAGATTGCACATATGTACTACATTTACACATAAATATATGTACATCCTCCATTTCGTATAATGTTAGCCACGTTTCAACGTCATGACGCTCCACTTGGGTCACTTGACAGTTGGCAGCGTCCAATCGAAATCGCAATCTTGGGAAAAATCAAACGTTGCGCTTGAATGTAAGGCAAACAACTCTAAACGGTGCAGCGGAAGTGGAGGGGACGGCAGTGCAGTCGTTTAACTGCAATGAAGTGACACTTGTCAATTTTATGAAGCCGCCTTCACAAGTCTCCAGCGGCGCAAGCACGAAGAGTCAGCGGAGTTTTTTTGTAACTGCATTCGAATTGGCAGCAAGTTTGAGCGCTTGCCAAGAGGGCACTTCCACACATTTTGTTTTAAAAACTTCAACATTTTATTATATGTGAGCTATTGGCTTAGGTTTTTAGGTTTTCTTTCTTTGTTTTCATTATTATTTTTGTATTTTGGTTCCAATGAATTCGCCAGCTCAATTGCAATCTTCAGCTTTTTCTCGAATGTCAACGACACAGTATGTTGCTTCGATTTGAGGCACTAAGAAGTTATTGAATTTAATGACGTTAAGGCTTACTTAAGTCAGATTTGATTACGTTAATGCAAGTATGAAATGTGTACTAAATTTTCTTAAATATCATTATCGAAATTAGAGTGAATCAAGTCAAAATCAATGTGAACTGTAGAAATCTGTATATTAAGTAGCAAAATCAGTTAAATTAAAATTGTTGAAAATATAAGGCTTTAAAGCTTTTCAAGGTCTTCTTCAGAGCTTTCACTATCTAACTCTGAATTTCTCATATTTAGTCGGTTAATAAAATAAAATAACATAGGGTCATAGATTGAAAGAAGAAATCTGTGACATAAGATGTAAAAAGTCAAAAAATCAGTTTAACACAAATCGGTGGAAGGAAAAGCATTAAAACGTTTTAAGAGCTTTTTGAGAAGTTCTTCAGAGCTTTTCCAAGAGCGTTTCATTTTTAAAGTTTGAGTTCACAATAATACTCGTTAAATTAACCTAACATTAAAGCTTTTAAGAGCTTTTTAAGAAAGTCTCAAGGCTTTTACAAAGGAAGTGCAATTTCTTAAAGTTAGAAACAGTGTACTAAGCAAATATGTAATCAACCACAGTTAAATTAATAGTTCCATAATATATTCTCAAATCTTCGGTAAATTGAAACTGTCGTGCTGACATTCCTTGGGCAGATGAACATCAGACGTAGGCCTGACTTTAAGATAAAAATTCAGGAATTTGTGAAATAAGTGAAAAAAATCAGTTTAAAGCATAGCAGGGAAAGTTCAGGTATTAAAGTTTTTTGAGAGCTTTTTAAAGAGTTCCACAGAGCTTTCACAAGAGTCTTGATTGTTCAAAGTTTAACTTCGTAATAGCAGTCGGTATAACAACTTAGGTAGAGCTTAACAGCTTTTATTAAGAGATGTCCATTTATAATTCTACATAAAGTGTGAGTTCTAGCCCATAGTTGACAAAAGTTAAGCTTTTCGCTAGAGAATGGTTCCCCAAATTGTAATGGAAATAACATAACATACAAGCTTTTAGGCGACTATGGAGCTTTTAATTGAGATTTTGCCCTGTGACCTATAGTCCTTTCTTATATCACATATGGTCACAAAGATCCAGATTCTGAATAATTCTTGGAGATTTCTGAGCGCGATTGAGGTGATGTGATCCCTGTCCAAGTAGATGAATCTTTGGGTCGGCATATCTCTCTAGTATTTCTCTATTTCGTCCAACTTAACATAGGTTACACTTTTTTATTATCCATGGACTGGAATATCTTAAGTTACATTCCTTCAAAAATAACAACTCTGCACCCACGTTAGAGCAACAACGTCTCTATTTCGTCCTCTTGCTTGAATCTCATGTTACTTTTCGTACTTTATATTCAACGCTTCAATATCAGCGCACCTTTGTTTACGATCACGTGTTCAACGTGCTTGTGGACCCCATCAACGGCGCTTACGTGATGCTTTTAGATTATTTCGTCAGTTACAACATCAAAATTTCGTTACGTAACGTAGACGAAACTTAATATTTTGCGCATATGCTTTACGTCTCCTCCCGCGCTCCTTATCTCCAACTCGCTCCGGTGTTTTGCTGCTTCTATTTTTGGCCACTTCAGCCCTTTATTGCTAAAATTTTACATACTCTTCGCTGTTGTGTTGTGCCACTCAACTTTCGAAGCTTACACGGCGTTGCTGGCTTTCCGTTTGTACCCCAAAAATATATGACATGCTCCCCGCACACACCGCCAGCATTCGTGTATATTTTTCACTGTCATTTTCAAGCAGCTCCTTCGCAAGCCTTTCCACGCATTTGCTTGCCGGCGCTCGCTCCTGCGCTTGATTGTATAACCTAGATTTGTTTTGACATAAAAATATTACGAAAAATGGTTATTACCCGTTTACGTTTGAGTGAATGCATTCGTACGTGTTGACAATTTGTTTGTGCGCATAATGGCGTAGGTAACAAGCCAAAAGCAGCGTGTAGCAGAAGCTGAGACCCATACGCGTACACCCCCTCAGCGGCGAGCTGAGACATTGTCGATAAGAGACAGTTTTGCGAATTCTCCAGAGACCTGCAGCTTACTCTGCGCTCGCTCTTTAAAAACAAAAACAAATAATAACGGTATATAAGTAGAGTGATATAAACATATGTTGCCCTAATCCTTTTTGCCGCATATTTCTTTGCCACTTTAAAATTGCTTTGCTGTGCTGCATAGTTTAAGACGTTTTTGCTGCCTGGTTCCCCTCTGTGCTTTAAAGGGTTCACTGCGCCTGTTGCCAAGCAATTTGTGCAACTCTTTGGGGTGTTCTTCTTTTTATTTTCCTCAAGATTTCCCATTGTTTCGTAATTTTATTTATTTTCAAATATTTTTTTCTTGCAAGCTGCCACAGATTTTGCACGCTTTACCCCATTTCCATTTACTTTCTTATTATGTTATTTTGTCTTTTTTGTTTCGTCCTATTTTATGCTCCTATCTCCTGTGCACATTTGGTTAAATTTTCCTGCTGTTTAAAGCACGTGCTCGAAATTTTAAATTACGCTTGTGTCCTTTTACTGAATTTTGTACATTTTTATGGACAAGAACTACTGCTGGGCGCTTAATTGTATGCTACTTGCTGAGATGATGCTTTAAACGACATTAGAAAGCTGTATTCTGGGCGACTTTGACCCTTTCGGACTAATATCTCAAGTAGAGAGATGAGGTCTCTAAATCATATCTCTTGAAAGTTCGCTAGATTACTATTTCAAATAGCAATTTATTCATAAATCTTCCGATCCTACTAAGCTTGAACTTTAACAGAACCTCTTTTGTCTTATTAAATTACTTCATAAAGCGTATGAGAATTGAAGACAATTTTTTAACATGAGGGAAACCGGGACAAAATTTAGATATGCTTGGTATTTAAAACAGACTAGAATTCTTAGAAGAATACGGATAAAGAAGTCACAGTTTTTATCAGTGGTATCAACAGACACAAAGACGGGCAGAAAGGAAAAATGTGTTAGAAGGGATAGCAACTATGGAAACAACTGCTGATCAATGATGACAGCAGGTGCATTTAATATCAGCTTCACTTTGGACAACTCCAACAGCTAAATCGGAATATTTTTGCGAATTGAGGGTAAAAAAAGTTAATACGACTTGATGAAAGTCTCAGTTGCTTTGGTTATAAGAATCTGAAACAGAAACATCTGAATCAACTTGAACTGAAAAATTCTGTGGAATAAAGAGTAAAAGCAATTTAACTTAAATTATTCAAAATAAAATCATTTTTAACCAAATTAGTGAGAATTTGAAACTTCACAACTTTTTAGGAGCTTTTCAAGTTCTTTTTCACAGTTATTATAATCTGATTTCAGAATTTCCAATATTTTTTTTTAAGGATAAAAAGCTTTTTGAGAGCTTTTTAAAAAAATTATTGTTTTTCTAATGCTAAATTTCGTAAGAAAACGCGACAAATTAGCACAACATAAGGTTCAATCTTTAATGTTTTTTAAGTTTATTTTGAGAACTTTACAAAATAATTGTATTTCTAATATTTAATTTCGTTCGCTTTTAAGCTCGCTAAAATAAAGTATGTTAAGATAGGGTTCAAACTTCGAAGCTTTTTAAGGCCCCCTTAAGAGCTTTTACAAAAAACTGAACATCTAATGTTTAGTTTGGTAATCATACCCAATGAAATAGCACAACATAAGATCTATGCTTAAAAGCTTTTTAAGGTCGTCTTAAGGATTTAACATAAGATCCTAGCACAAAAAACTGAACATCTAATGTTTAGTTTGGTAATCATACCCAATGAAATAGCACAACATAAGATCTATGCTTAAAAGCTTTTTAAGGTCGTCTTAAGGATTTAACATAAGATCCTAGCTTTAAAGCTCTTTAAGTTCATCTTGAGAGCTTCACAAAATAATTTTATTTCTTATGTCTAATTTCGTAACAAGTATCGAAAAATTAGTTTAACATAAGATCCAGGCTTCAAAGTTGTTTTAAGGCTTTTTCAAAGGAATTGAACTTTCTGACCCTTAATCGCAGTGCGAATCGAAAGTTAAGTCTTTTGCTGGTGAATATTTTCACAAATTTTCGGGAAAGAACGTAATACTAAAACTTTTCAAGAGCTTTTTAAGCACAGCTTTGGAGCTTTTACAAACTCACAGCCATTAATAACACTAAACCATAATAATATCCTAAACACATAAGGGAATAGTGTTTAGTTTTTAGCTCGAGAATGTCCTCCCGCATTTCAGTGTTGTAAAATACTGATTCAGAATATCTTTAAAAATTGGTTAAACGAAGCGAATCAATATCAGTTCGAAATTGACCCAAAAAATTCTGAAACATTATTGAGAATTTATTGGCAAGCAAATCCGGTGAAACCCAATTGAACTGAAGTTAGTAAGAGTTTCACGCTTTAAAGCTTCTTGACAGCTTTTCAGGATCAGTATTTTATCAAATACTCGTATTTCGAACTTCGAATTTTGAGTTTAGAATAAGGCTAGGTAAAATGGCGCAGCATAAAGTACAACCTTCCAATCTTTTTGAGAGCTTTTTAAAGAATTCTTCAGAGCTTTCAAAAGAGAATTGCATTTTTTGATATTTAACTTGATAATAAGCTCGGTAAGCTCATAATACGACTCGGTAAAATAACTCAACATGAAAGCTTTTGAAAGCTTTTTAAGTCGCGCTTTGGAGCTTTTATAAAGAAACTGTAATTTGTATATATAAATCACTGCATAAAATAGCTTAACATGAGAGCTTTCTAGAGCTTTTTAAGCCGCGCTTTAGAGCTTTTACTAAAGAACTACAATTTTCAACGGTAAATCACACTGTGAGCCTAAATTGGCCAGTGTTCAGTTTTTAGCGCGGGAATGTCTTCCCGAACTGCAGGGTTCTAAATTATTATTTCGGAATATTTTTAGAAATTCTTTAAATATATTTGTAGCTAATCTATATCATAAACAACCGATTCAAAGATTTAAAATAATGTTATCTAAAATTAATATATTTGCAATTTATAACAAAATTTTGCTAAAACACCGAAAATTATGCTTCGCGATTTTAATATTCTTATTAAGTGATTTTGATATCAAACTAATTATTTTGAAATCCTATAATTGCAGGTATGTACACATCCATTGTTGAAAATACTGGCTTAGGAAAATCTAATGCCACGTTCACCACACTTCTCAGGTATGAATAAATCTATAACATTTAACTAAAGACAGCTTGAACTAAGCTACAACTTCCTCTCCTATGTAATAATGATAATGATGCCAATTTAATAGCAGCAACAGTTACTGAGCGCTAACGTGTTGCAATTAAAGCTGTGCGAGGAAAGGGAAATAAAAAAGACAAATAAGCGACAAGAAGATAGAACAAACCAAGAGATGCGTAAAAATGTGACTTAAATAGAAAATAAATAACGGCAATGACAATGAGTAACAGCAACAGACACACAAAGCTTTTTTATGTGCCTACGCTCTTAGTAGAGTTTTATGTATGTATTTGGAAAGATATGTGTGTGTGTTTGTCTGTATTAGTGCGTGTTACATGAGTATATGAAAATTAATTGAAACGCTTAGACAAAAGTTAGACAAGCACTTAGTGTACATTTAACAATACCAGCCAGCCAGGTAATAAGCAGTAAGTGTGAGCGCCTGAAAGCGTGCTTGCATAAAATGCACTGTAAAGCACAGAAAAGTAAGGTAAAGTGAGCTACAGTAGCTAGGTAGATAGGTAGCTAGCTATAATGTGATATATGTAGACGCGCACGCATGCAATTAAGGTGACATTAAACGACGCAGACGGAAAAAGTTAACGTGAGCGCAAAGAGCATGAGCCGGGAGTGTAGTGGCGTTGTTAGTAGTTGACAGTGGCGTTAGCTGGCATGCTGCTGGCAAGCGAAAAATCCAATTTAAATCTTACTAATTACTTGGGAGACAAATTACAGTCAGCCAGGCACACACACACACACACACGGAAGGGATATTAAAAGTGCGACAAGATGTTGCTGCTGCGGAAGTGACAACAGCAGCGGCTACAAGGACGCAGCACGGAAGTTAGAATCTTTTGCTGCTACTTCTAGAAAGGTAGTCATGCAGGTGCGTCAAGCCAGCGCGCGTTGTTTGAGAAATTAAGTGTCCTTTGGGAGCGTCAAGTAGTAAGGTAATACACCAAGTCATACATATGCCTTCAGTTAAGTGTAATGAGGCCGGTGGTGCTCTAACTAGCCAGGCGACTAGTCGAAGATACAAAATGTCTATCCATTGCTACAACTAACAGCTTCACGAATCTTCTATAGCATTGCAAGTCAGCTGAGGAGTATGCACTGCAAGTGAGCTGTGGTGTATGTGATGCAAGCGTTAGCACTCCGAAACTGTGCTTTGAGCGAAATACTGCAAATCCTCCTGTTTCAACGCCTCTGTGCTTTCACTACACATTGTGATTTCGTAGGCGTCATTCTTGGCTAATATGTCACCACAGTGGCGCACTCGGTCGCTAGCTGGCTATATGAGCACACTTCGTATATACGAGTCGTAGTGCCAGCGCTTTGTAACTCACCTAAGTTTGCAGGCGGCTAATGAGTATTCGATGTCCTTGACTACACACTTACACAGCCACTCATTGGCGCTTCCTTTGACTTTCGTCCGGCGTTTTGTTTCATTCATTCAACTGCCTCACCCCTTACCACTGACGTCTGTTACTTCTGTTGCCTGCTGTTATCACTTTCGCCTTTGCCAGGAACTGTGCGTAATTTTTAATTCATTTTCGTTTGACAATGAGATAGTTAAGGATAATTACTAAGGCGGCAAATGAATGCATTAAATATTAATTTTCACTTCCGTCCCTTTTTCGGCGATAAATTGAGATGTGCTTTCTTTTTCGTGGAACTTCGATGTGAAGGGTTTTTGTGTTTGCTGAACTTGTGGAACAGTCGTTTTTGGGCACTTGAATTAAGATTTTCACAAATTTTTCGAAAGTAACTTTCAGTTCAGGTATTGAAGATAGAAAAGTTTTCAAATTGATTATCTACCGTCCTTTTTCGGGCGATAAATTGAGATGTGCTTTCGGTTTGTTAGCCAAACTTCGATGTTTAAGGTTTCTGTGCTTTCTGAACTTGTGGAATAGTCGTTTTTGGGTACTTGAGTTAATATTTTCGCAATTTTTTTAAGTGAACCTTACTGTTCAGGTATTGAAGATTCAAAAATCTATAAACCGAGTAACTAAAGAAAGTCAAGATGTCTAAAAATGGTCCTCTATTTATTGAACTCAGTAAAAACTTGAAATTAAGTAGTTAACTAAAGGTATTAATATCGCTGAATTTTTTATTAGAAGTTTAAAGTTCTCATAGTTAAGATAAGATTGCAGCTCTAGAAATATTTTTCGTAAATTGAGTACCAGGAAATTTAGCTGATTACCCCTAATAACAAATGATGAGGCATATTCGGTAAAAATTCTTCTTAGCGATCATAAAATATTTATAGCTCACTGAAGTTTAACTTTCCGTAGCATTGTTAAATCAAAGCTCTTGATCAGTAGTCCAGAAAGTTAAAGCACAACGTAGTAGAAATCACTAGAGTTGCCAACTATAGACCAAATTATGAAAATTTTTTTAATTATATGAAATACTAAACTGATTTACTCCTATTAAAATTTATTTCCGATTAACGTAATATGAAAATACATGCATGAGGTTGCCACCTGTTTTGAATTTTTTTCCTAATTAAAATTTTCTATTCATTTTCAAATGAAATTTAATGCCAAAATAATTCTATACAAAAATAAAACGAAATGTTTTAACAAAATAAAAAAATATTAAAATATGCTTGTCACCTAACTGAAACACACATACCATACAAAAACAAAAAATAAATTGTATTTAGTAAAATTAAGTGTTAATAAGCAGTGTTGCCAAATATTTCGGCTATATTGTTTATTAAGAATAGGATTATTTATTATCCTTATAAAGAGTTGCCACTAGTTTTAATTTTTATCTACTTTTTATAACAGCACAATTTTATGCTAAATTATTTATTTTCCAGCAGCTTTTTGAAAAACAAAAAATAAAAATTAAATTAAAAAATTGGGTTGCCACCTTTTTTAATTTAAAAACTTATTTTTTTAACAAAATTTAATACCAAAATAATGTTACACAAAGAATGAATGTGTTTTAACAAAATAAATTTTTTAAAAGAAGCTTGCCACCTAATTAAAAACGCAAACTTAGGAAATAAAAAGATAATTTACATTTTAGTATAATTAAATGTTAAACACCAACGGTGTTGCAAAATACTACTTGTTTGCCAAATATTTTGCCCATATTGTTTATCAAAATATCTATAGAGTTGCCACTAGTTTTTGTTAAATATTTACCGATTGCTTATAACAACAATATTTTATAATAAAATTTTGACTGTTTATTTTTCCTCAAAAATATATGGCGCAAAATTTAAGAAAAAATTGGGGTTGCCACCTATTTTCAATTTTACAAATAAAAACAAATTTATATTAATTAGGTCAAAATTAGCAAAACACTGTTTGTCTGAAACATTTCCGCATTATTATTAAAAAAATATATATTGAGTTGCCACAAGTTTTCGTTTAATTTTTATAATTATTATATTTTATTTATTTTACATTTCATATTTTTAAATTTAGTACTGACACCTATTTTAATTTTTTTTAACCTGATTCAATCACGCATACTTTGAAATTAAAAAGATAATTTATATTTTCTTTCCCCAGAGATTTTATTAAAAACTTTTGATTGTCAAGTGTTCTTTCCAATTTATTAAGTTATAAGAATGTTATTTATATGTATATAAAAAAAGCCTCTAGAGTTGCCACTAGTTTATGCTTCATTTACAATTTTATTTTGGTAGCCAAATATTTTTTGCATATGATTTAAGAAGAAATATATAGAGTTGCCACCAGTTTTGTTTAATTTTTATTTATTTTTTATAGAGTTGCCACCCGTTTTTTTAATATTATTTTTTCTATAACAGCAAAAGTTTGTAAGAAAAATGTTGCTTTTTATCTTTTCTCAAAAAGATGTTGCGATAAATAAAAAAAAATTTTGGAGTTGCCACTTTTTTTCATTTACGTAATTTTTTCTGTCTAAAAAATGTTCAGTGCCTTCAAACTTAAAGCCTCTAATAGTTTATTTTTATACAGAAAGTAAATATAAGTTGGCAACCCTTTCCATCAAAATAGTAGCAAAATTGTCTTGTGGCTTAATATACATATATTCTTCCAATTAAGCAAATTAAAATCTATTACATCTTACAGAAAGCAATTGCTTTAGTTCTACTTGAATTCAAAGGCAGTAAAATACTTTTTCTTGAATTTAAAGTTGCAAGCCTTTGGCATGCACACATACACACGTATGTATACATAGATAAAAGCAAATATTTACAACTTCAAATATGCATGTGTTTGTTTGTACAGCAAGAGCAAAAAAATGCTATTCCACTTCAATAATTCCTGCACATTTAACCGGCAGCTATGTGAAGCGCCTATTACTATGCTACAGCCGAACAAACACGTTGCAGCTGGAAGGAGTTTATGCGGTCAAAGCAATCATATTTGTATGCCAGCCGACTGTCTTACTTCTCTTACCATACTCAAGTGTGTGAGTGTGTAGTTGCAACTGCAAATCACTGAATGACTCAGCGCTTATGAGTGAGTGTGTGCGTGCCAAGGAAAAAGAGTGAGCGTGTGTATTGGAAATTTAATTTCAAAAATAAACACAAGGCTCGATCGCCTGAACTAGGCTGTGTGAGAGAGAGTAAAGTTTACATTATGAAAACACAAAACGCCTAAGGTTATGCTACAAAAAACTTACAACCGACAAGAGTGCGGAGAAACTAAGAAAGGGAAGTAAATGAAAGAAAATAAACGGAAGATGTAATTGAAGTAGAAGTTTGTAAAAGCGCCTAGGCGACAGCAGGCAGCGAGCGGTGCATTGAAATGAGTGTGTTATATTGGCTGCGACCATGTCGCCGGAAATAGTAGACAAACTGGCTGGGCATGCCATGCCAAAATCTTTTTCATGACGTGCCGAAAGCAGCAAAACAAAAACAAAATCTACTTTATAGTGACGTAAAGAAATATGCTCACCGCAGTAGACAGCTGAAGACCAAGCTGTACTAAACACAACAACAACAAACCAAAGTCGTGCTGCAAACAAAGCAAAAACGATTTATTTAGTTTAGCGCTGCAAGTCCGAGATTCTGCCATCAGATTTTTCATGTCAATTCTTCGCATCTTTATTATCTTTATACATTTACCGCTGCTTTTGAGGCCACGTAACACGCGGCAACAACAAGAATGCTGTAGAAATATCAAGCTTGCGCTGCCGTCGTGTTGCCGTTGGTCGCGTGCGCTTTAACGCCTTAAACTATGCTATCTCAGACCAGCTTGGCGGCAGTGCGCGCTCGCTCGGCTTAGCTTAACGCAGCGCACGTGGCTGCAGCAACATTCTCAAAGACACTGTCTGTGGCTGAGCATTTGAAGCTGCGTCTAGCGAGGCTGCAAAAACTTCATTCAACGAACTTAACTCTGGACTAGTATCAGCTAGGAATATTAATGCCGAAACGTGATGACCATAAAGTGCAGCAGTGCGGCATAATGCCTGCGACCATTCACATTTCGGCTAAACGCACAGAGACAAAGAATTGTTTTGAGTGTATCTGTGTGTGCGATGGTTGCCTTTAAATGAAATCAACTTTCAACAAACGTCGCCAGGCGTGTCAACGCGATTGTGCAACGAATGCTGCAAGCTGTATCGCTGCTGTTGGCGGCAGAATCTGCGCAAGCAAATACTTACTTCGTTTATACCTTTCATAGGTGTATTTTTTATAGCATAAAAGGGTATAAAAAGGGCTTTATCTTGATTTTGATTGCCCAGTTTGTATGACAGCTATATGTTACAGTGGTCCGATCCGAATAATTTTTACAGAGATTATAACGTTACCAAAAGGAATCACTCATGCCAAATTTCGTAGACATACCTCTCCAAATGACAGTGTATTCCATATAAGCACTCGTTTCCAATCACTCAGTTTGCATGGCAGCTATATGATATAATCGTCCGATCCAAGCGATTCCTTCGGAGATTATAAGAGGGTCTTAGAAAATGATTCATGGCAAATTTCGTGAAGCTAACTTGTTGCACCAAAGTTTTTCATACAAGAACTTGATTTTGATCGCTCAGTTTGTATGGCGGCTATATGCCATATTGGTCAGAACTGAACAATTTCTTCGGAGATTGCAACAATGTCTTGAAAAATAATCCCTTCCAAATTTCGTGAAGCTCTTTTATCAAATAAAAAAGTTTTCCATGCAAGCGCTTGATTCCGATCGTTCAGTTAGTATGGCAGCTATATGCTACAGCTGCCCGATATCCGCGGTTCCGAAAAATCAGTCAGCTTCTTATTGAGAAAAGCACGTGCGCAAAATTTCAAACCGTTATCTCAAAAACTGAACGACTATTTCCAGTATATGCAAAGGAATATAGCTAAATCACCTGAGCTCAGGGTATAAACATTAAGGCACAACCTAGCCTAAGGTAAGACACACACCACAGCTCTGGTAGGTTGTTTGATAGTTTTCAGCCAGCAGCACAGCTGCGACACACTGACAGCGGCGCGTGTTACAGGCTCATCCGTTCATTTGCAATACTCGCATCCGGTTTGGCTCTGGACCAGCAACAACAGAGCGTCACTTGGCGCACGTTGCAGGCGAAAGCGGCAAAAGGTACGAACGTAGATAGCTCTACAACAACAAACCTCAACATTTTTACCAAACACACTTGGCTTCATTCTTACAAATGTTTGTCCGTGTGTCTGTGTGTTAGGATGAGACTCGACTCTACGAGTTGAAGCAAAAGTTTTTCTTAATTCCACAAGAACTTGCGAAAAGAAAATTATAAGATTGCAGCAGGTTGGCAAGCAAAATAAAAATATGAACTGCTTGCAAGAAAAGAAGCCGAAAAACCAAAGCAAGCAAATGCGAATAGTGGAGCAGCGCCAGCGACCAGCCGCAAGCGTAGAGACGCTGGTGCCAAGAAAAATCACATTTGGCATATTTCAAAAGCGGCGCTTTCATTGCGCATAATGGCGCACAAAACTTCGTGGAAATTAAGCAAGAAGGTCTAAAAATAGAAAAAAATGTGTAGATTTGCAGCATAACGGTTAACCGTCGTATTGGGCAGTAATAAACCCACAAATGAACCAACTAACGGGCAGCCAAGATATTAGCAAATAGATGAACTGGGCAAAATGTGTAGACGCTGCCAAGAAAAATTACAAAGAAATTTAAGGGTTTCTCGAAGTGGATATGCGCACTGAGATGAAGAGGTAGGTGCGGGTATCATAAAACCAAGCAAACATAAATAAATAAGCAATAAAGATAAGCTGCAGATGCAGATGTTGCGTGATAGATACGAAAATATATTCATAGGCCCAGCTATACTAAGCATCTTCGAAGGTCTTAAAGAATTTCCAACCCTCTGTGGTCAGATTCGGATTGCAAGCTCGAATGAGCTGCATTATCTTGTTGAGGAATCCAGGTACTTACCTTCACCTCTCCTACCTCGGCTATAGCGGCTTTGTATAGTATCTCTCGTCGTCGCAAGCAATCATTTTGGTTTGGCCGTGGTTTCAGCCGGCAGCTGTACATGCTGGTGGCGTACCCAGATACCTTAGTAACTTAGTAGCACCTTCAGAGCCACGTTTGTCAGCGCAACTTGCAACCGTTTCGATTGAACTCTGGGGGTTCTTCTTTCGGGATCTCCCACATTCATCACACCAATAATAACGTGATTCCGAACCACATTAGCAAACGATTTTGCTGGCGTTACTTCCTTCGACTTCGGTCTCGTGGCTGACGGCATAGCTTCTTCAGCTGACTTCTATCGCTTGGCAACCACTGCTAGCGGTTCCAGCAAAAATTAGATAGAGCTGCTTTCGCGCAAACGATGGGTTCTGGGAGCCCGTTTGGAAGCTCCTCATTGTTCTAAAGTTACAGTTGTACACATTTCAACAGGAAGGCAGCACGTAGATTCTCCGCAACCTTGTCTTCTTTGCGTGTCGACCTTAAAAATAAGCCATTCCTTGGCAGATGCACTACTAGCATCGACACCTTTGGAATCTGCATATTCTACCTGCTCAGCAGGCATACATTGTCTACAGGATTTGGTTCCGGCTGCAGCTGCTGTTGTTGCCTTTCGGCTGCTGGCTTAGCTTCAATCTCCTTGCTGGTGCCAGTACTTGCACCTAGACCAAGGTTTGCTCCTATCGTAGTACCGGCTGCTTACGAGCTCTTTATAAACGCTGCTCTCTTTTCGGAACTAGTTCCATCCGGATTATTATGGCAGATCCGCACCACTTCAATTATTTTTTGTTGTTATTAATTTGGCTCTTGTTTTCGACCCACGAATATAAGGGAGTATAAGTTTGAGTAAAAATATATTACCAAATTGTCAAATCTTCACTTCTTATAATCTGGTCACTAAGCTGGTGTTGTAGTACGCCAAAAATTACCAAAACAGCTGCAAGCGCGCTAAATCATTGGTAGCATGCATCACACACACACACACACTTACACATATACACTTGAAGAAACACTGGACCAGCACAAGTGCCAAAACAAATATTTATCAACTGCTTCGAAATGAATTAAAAACACACGCCGCTTACACAACCTACTTGCAAACGTAGATGCAACAACAACAAGAGTAGTGAATTGAAAAACACTGCAAGAACAATGCATTTTCCAGCTGCCATTATAGCATACTACTATTGTAATCGGTTGGCTGGCTGACTGCCTGACTGTGGCCAGCTGCAATTTATTGCAAATGCCGGAGGGCGAGTGGCCAGTAGGAAATTTGGACACAAAAGTTATCGAGGTACTAAACCAAGGGTTGTAATATTTTTGTGGAGTTCTTGGAAAGGCATCTATGTATGTTTGCATATATTTTTACTGCTTCAAATTTGCTTAAGAAAGTTTTTCTCGTCATTTTCCAAATTCAAAATTCTATAATTTTCGGAAATATTTAAAAAAAATTCTTCAATAAAAATATATTTCTAGTAAGTTTTATATTTTTACAGCTTCAAAACTGCTAAAAAAATCTTTTTCTCGTCATTTTCGAAATTATAAAAAAAATCCTAGAATTTTCGAAATTCAAAAATCAATATTTTTCAACACATATTTTTAAAAATTCTTCGAAAAATATATATTTTTCGTGAGTTTTATATTTCTACTGCTTTAAGACTGATAAAAAAAGATATGTTTCATATAATTTTGGAATTTCGAAATTCTATATTTTTCTATAAATATTTTCAAAAATTCTTTAATAGAAATATATTTCTCGTGCGCTATATTTATACTGCTTCAAAACTGCTAAAAAATGTTCTTTTCAAAATTTTCGAAATTCAAAAATCTATATTTTTCAATACATTTTTTTAAAAATTCTAAAACAGAAATAAATTTTTCGGGAGTTTTGTATTACTACTGATTTAAAACTGATAAATTTTCACATAATTTTCGAAATTCGAAATTCTATATTTATCTATACATAAATATTTTGAAAAATTCTTCAATAGAAATATATTTCTCGTGCGCTATATTTATACTGATTTAAAACTGCTAAAAAATGTTTTTCACATAATTTCCAAAATTCTGTATTTTTCAATAAATATTTTCACAAAATTCTCACACTGAATTTGTCATAATTTTCAAAATTCAAAATTCTATAATTTTCTATAAATTTTTTTAAAAATTCTTCAAAAACCATATTTTTCATGAGTTTTATATTTCTACTGCTTCAAAACTGCTGGAATTCTATTTTTCTCATAATTTTCGAAATTCAAAATTCTATACTTTTCAATAAATATGTATTTTCACAGAATCCTTCCACTGAAATATATTTCCAGCGCGTTCTATGTTTCTTCTGCTTCAACACTACTAAAAAATATTTTTCTCATAGCTTTCGGAATTCAAAATTATATAATTTTTAATAAATGTTTGCAAAAAATTCAGAAATATATTTTTAAAGAATTGTTTACCATGCACCGCTTTAAAACTTTTAAAAAATGTTTTGCTCATAGTTTTCGAAATTCGAAATCTAATATTTTTCAATAAATATTTTCAAAAAATATATTTCTAGCGAGTTTTAAGTTTTTACTGCTTCAAAACTGCTGAAAAATGTTTTGCTCATAATTTTCGAAATTCAAAATTCTATATTTTTCAATAAATATTTTCAAAATTTGTGAAAAATTCGTCAATTGAAATATATTTCCCGTGAGTTTTATATTTGTACAGTTTCAAAACTGCTTAAAAATATTTTTTTCATAATTTTCGAAGTTCAAAATAAATATTTTTCTCATAATTTTCGAAATTCAAAATTCTATACTTTGCTTCCAAATCTGAAAATTTTCCAACAAATCCGTATATATTTTCACTGCCCAGCCGCTTTTGTCGCACCAACACCCAGTCAGCACCTGCTTGACGCCTCTCCGCGCGCTCCCCCCCTCTCCGCCACTGCTCTTTAAGGTCCGCTGAACATTTGCTAAAATTACGCTTTAGCAATAATGGCGCAGATTACGTGCTGAAATTACTTAAAAAGATTTTCAATTGTCCTTGAGTGCAGTTGGCGTCGCGCAACTATACCAATACAAGCGCCCGCTTGGCACACCGTGCTGATTGCACACCCCTGGCGCTAAGCTATTGTTTTAATATACCCGCCTGTAGTCTGTCAGCGTGTGCATTTGGCCAACACGTCGCTCACGCTTTTTTCATCGCTTCACGCTCTCTCTCCCTCTCTCTGAGTTCGTTGTGCTTTGTTTTATTTGTGCAACACTGAATTCAATTCGCTGGTACTTTCTTATATTGTCGCCTTGCTTGGTTGCAGTGCTTGTTGTTGTTGTATTTATTATCCCGAACTGTACTGAAATAATGAACTTTTGTTAAGACAACAATAAATTTATTGCTGCGACAATGGTTTTCAATTTTTCGCTTCAACCGAAAAGTGTAGCGTCTCCGCTCCCGCCGCGCTTCGCCAATAAACGACATCCACGATTCAACAAAGCGCTTCGTGCTGCAATAACGTGGCTAAATTTAATTCACTATACCCTGAACAGGTAACAAGCAATAAAAAATTTTGGAGACCTTAGAAGCTGCTCATTTGCCGGAACCGCTGATATCTGACCATCCTAGCATATATGTAGCTACAAACTGAACCATCAGAATCTGGTGCTTATATGGAAAACCTTTTTATTTCACGAGATATTTTCACGAAATTTGGTTAAAGTTTTTTCTTTATTCCCGCGACACAAATCCTTAGAAATTATTCAAATCGGACCACTATAACATATAGCTGCCATACAAACTGCACGATCAAAATTGAGTTCTAGTATGAAAAACTTTTTTAATTGACAAGCTATCAAAATGAAATTTGGCTGCAATCATTACTCGAAGCAACGGTATAATATCTAAAGAAATTGTCTAGATCGGACTACTATAGCATATAGCTGCCATAGCAACTGAACAAACAAAATCCAGTCTGTCTATGGAAAACTTTTTTATTTGACAATCTATCGTCATGAAATTTCGCACGAATTATACTTCAAAGCAACGGTATAATCTCTGAAGAAATTGTCTAGATCGGACCACTATAGCTTATAGTTGTCATACAAACTGAACGATCAAAACCAAGTTTCTGTATGGAATATTTTGTATTCATGAAGGGTATCACAGGTACGGTGCAAGCGCCGTTAAGCTTTGTTCTTGTTTTCACATTTTCAGCGTTCATCTGCTTATTGTTTTCTTCGCCGTTGACTTATTTGTCCGCTTTCGGTCATAAGTTGTGCGCTTCATATACTTATTATCCGTTGTAATATAGCATTATTTATTTTAGAATGCTGCACCTAAGTATGTGTATGTGTGTATATGTATGTCTGTGTGTTGGGTTTTATGGTTGTGCACTGTCTGTTGATAATGTTCATTGTTGTCCTTAATATTAAACAGCTGACCTGCATCCAAGCTAACCTTAACTGTGTTCCTGTATATATTTATAAGTATGTGTGTGTGTTGGCTTTGCTGCTGCAGTATGCTTGTATTGCACGCAATCAAATGCATTGAACAATTTGAAATTTATTTGCTATGAATAGACAATGCAAACGCATTTTTCTTACTTCCCTTGCACTTGCCGTTATTTCTGGATTTTCGCATGTGCCGTTATCAGTTATTCTTTTGTGTTAACTTTGTGGCATACAATATGCTCGTAGATTTTGATTTGGTGCGCAATTCATTTGAATCAGATTTTCTGATTGCTAAGTAAAAAAAAAATCTCTCAAATAAATTGCAAAGCAAAATAATTTTGTATTTTGTAATATTGACAGGAATTTCTATGCAATGCAACAACAACAAAATATAATTAAGAGCGGCGACAGTGGGTTTTGTCAATAGACATTGAAATGAGTTGGGTTACATAGTATACATTTGGGTGTTAGAGGAATTTTGATGCTATGTAGCATATAGCTGGGCTTAGGATGATATAATAAAAACTAAAAAAGGGTGTATTATATTGTATACTTTACTTTAATTTAAGATATAGTATAGTATACACACTAAAATGTGATTGATCAAAAATATTATATAATCTAAAAAAACAACCATTGCATAGTACACCTTTAGGCGCTTGTGCAGTTAATTATACCAGAGTATATGTTACGACTAAACGATGCATGATTTCGATGTCATTTATAAATATATATATAATATATATATATTAGATATGATATATTAAATGTGATGTAAGGTTTGAAGAAGCAATTGCATAGTATACATTTAGGCGCAGGTGCATATTTTGTTATATGGTGACCTAAGACGTCAAGGAGTATGGTTTTGGCTTTATATATGTATATATGGGGGTGCGGCTTATCGTTTATATGATATAATCTCAAAAAAAAGATATTTTTTAGTATACATTTAGGCACTGTTGCATATAATGTTATATGGTGTGTTAAGAAGCCAGCGAGTATGGTTTCGGTTCCATATATAAGTATATATGGAAGTATAGTTAATCGCTTATATGATGTTATGTAATAATAACTTAGCATACCTTAAGGCTGTAATACAGATTACATGTTAAGGCGCCAAGGAACATAGTTTCACAAAATATATATAAATATATTGCTCCTATTGTACAAATACTAGGCGTAATTAACAGATTTTGGGTCATTGTATACATAGGACGTTTTCCATGGCATACATTTAGGCAGTAGTTGATTGATTTTGGTTTTAAGAATTAAAAAACAAACTCTAAAAATCTCTTGAGTACAAGCTGGCTATTTATCATAACCTTATATGCTCGCGACATCAAAGAAGGAAGTCAAAATGATGTTTTTCATATCATACATTTAGGCAGTAGCTGACTGACTTTTAAGAAACAAGGAACAATCTCTAAATATCACTTGAGTACAAGCTGGCTATTTATCATATTCTTGTATACACGCGTGATCAACGAAGGAAGCCTCAATAATGTTTTCTACAGTATACATTTAGGCGGTAGTTGGCTGACTTTGGTTTTAAGGCTACCTCTTGCCTCTTAATCTTGCTTGAGTGTAAGCTGGCTATTTAACATAAACTTATATGCACATAGATCGATGAAGGTAGTCGAAATGAAGTTTTCCATAGTATACTTATAGGCTGTAGTTAACAGACTTTGGTATAAAGAATCATGGAACAACATTAGATATCGCTTGAATACAAGCTGACTGTTTATCATAACCTTATATGCACGCAAGATCAAGGAAGGAAGCCAAAATGTGAGCTTAGTTATAAAGATTAATCTTTAACGAAAGCCGTTATATACATATACTCTCATGACTGCTTCAATATGCAGCCAATATAATGTGCGTATATCCTATGGACTAAAATTCAGTGTAAAAAGAGATTATTGTCAAGATTTTCCCATCTTCAAACAGGTTTGGATTGTCTTTAATATAAGTTGATCCCAAAACTCCGTGAAGCGCTTCTAGAACCGAATCATCAGGTTAACTTATATAAAACCCTTAGTCAAGTACCCAAAATTCAAAGCAAGAGGGATGCTTTTCAAAGTCCTCCCATCTTCAAACATGCCTGAATTGTCAATATTATAAATTGGTCCGAAATTCCGTGAAAAGCTCCCATGTCCGAGTCATCAGGTTAACTCACATAAATCCCGGAGATATGTACTCCAATATCAAAGAATTACAGTAGCGTTTTTCTCGACTCATGTGTTCACTTGATCTAAGCAAATTGAGATAGACTGGATCCTCGGCGTCTACGGAGTACAACCTAGAAATGATAAACAAGTAAGCCTTCCAACAATTATTTAGCATCTGCCTTCGGTCCTAACAAGACCTACTAAATCGAGGCAAATTCCGATAGAGAGCATCTTTTGGATCTATGAGGAAAAACTTACATAACTGATAGACAAGTTAGCCTTCTAGTAAGTCTTTCAGCATCTACCTTCGAGCCTGAGCTCTCCTTAAAACTCTCCAAAGCCTTCGCTTCTTATTTCAACACTTAGCGGATATTGCAACCCACTCATAAAATGGACAAAAATACACATAATTGCAAGTACCAAAAGGGAAGAAAAATTCGGAGAGACCGGAGACCTCATGTCCACCCTCTGTTTGTAGCAATTATTTGCTTAATTCAATCAATTGGAATTTCCTTGTGTAATCTACAAAGAAAACAGCAAATAATAAATAATTTTTTGGGATTAAAGTTCAAAAACTTTGATGACTCAACTTGCAAAAATAACCGACATTTAATTGCTACCCTCACATAACCTTCAGCTTGACTGCACTTAAGCTTTGTACTCACGCCGAATCGCTAGACGCGGACATGCTGTGTCACAGCTAGCAAGGGCAGGGGGTAATACGACCGCCGAAATTGAACTGTATCAATGAATTGTCGAAAAAATGTAACAAACTTTAAGCGCAGCACCCTCCGCCCCCGCTTTGCTTTGTTCTTCCTTATTTATTTACTTTGTCAATCTCACACACAATTTACTTATTTCTACTTCATCATCAATTAGGCATGGATTCCTTGGAAATTCATCAATAAATCATATCGAGTATGCTGCAGAGTCAAGGGAGGTCTGGTTCCCCTGCAACCTTATGAGCATATGTGTGCCTGTGTGCGTGTTTGTAACTGTATAAATGAAAGAAGGAAAATAAAAATACCCGCAGCAATTTTCCGGTCTCAATGTCATTTTCCGTGCAATGTCTTTGATCGACGGACAGACCAACGGACCTACAGACGGATGTCGTTGACGAAATATTGAGTAATAAAATGAATGAAGGGGGTGGGGGAGCATATTAATACAATGGGGACGTAGGCACAGTGAGGTGGCTGGTTTTTGGGCGCTTGGTGGGTGTGACGTTTGCATTTTCCGGCTGCTGGTGCGCTCCACGCTAAGTGCGTAAGGGCAATAAACAATAAAATATGCACCGAAACAAATACATATGCACAACCAACATTGTATGCGGTGGGGGTGATGGCGTATGGTGACGCCTATAGTCAACGCACCCACTACTTTTGCATTTCGAATGTACGAGCTGTGTCAGGTCATACGTTCTTTTATTGTGAAAATAACAAATAATTCGGTTCGACTTCCCCTTAGTTCAAATTATTCGTAGAGATTTTCTCGACTTGCTTGGATTTTATCGTTAATTGTTAAGACAGTTTGTTACAGAAGGTACATTGCTGGTTAGAGTGGCAAGAAGGGAGATCCTTTCACAGTTCTCGTTTCTGAAAATGCACATAATTTTTCATAAAGGATCCGCTTTGTTTCAAATATTCACTATTCTTAGCAGTCTTCGATGTTTCCATGTGGTTTAATACCGGACGGCTGGTCCATACATGAGGTCTATGAGTCGCATTGTTCCATATTTTAATCAGTCTCCAAGGTTTCCATGTAGTTTAATACAGAAGGACTGGCTTACACGTGAGATCTATAAGCGCGTCATGGTCGTGGTTTTTTATTTGGTCCTGCTCTTGGTCTTTGCCTTGGTCTTATTCTTGCTCTTGGTCTTGATCTAGGTCTTGATCTAGGTCTTGGTTTTTATCTACGTCTCGGTCTTGGTAGTGGTCTTGATCTTGGTCTTGGTTTTGGTCTTGGTAGTGGTCCCAGTCTTGGTCTTTGTATTGGAAGTAGTATTGGTAATGGTAATAGTATTTGTTTTGGTACTGGGACTGGTCTTGGAATTGGTATTGGTTTTGTTATTGGTATTGGTGTTGGTATTGGTATTGGTATTGGTATTGGTATTGTTACTGGTATTGGTATTTGTATTGGTATTGGAATTGGGTCGTTATTGGTTTTGATATTGGAATTGGCAATAGTAATGGTAATGGTATTGGTATTGGTAATGGAATTGGTAGTGGTATTGTGTTGGTATTGGTATTGGTATTGGAATTGGTATTGCTATTGGTATTGGTATTGGTACTGATATTGGTATTTGTATTGGTATTGGTATTTGTACTGGTATTGGTACTGATATTGGTATTGGTATTTGTATTGGTATTGGTATTGGATCGTTATTGGTTTTGATATTGGAATTGGTATTGGAATTGGTAATGTTAATGGTAATGGAATTGGTACTGGTATTGGTATTATTCTTACTCTCGGTGACCGCCTTGGTTTAATTTTTGGCAGACAATTTCCTTATGTTCTCTTCTTCCTGACATCACTATTTCTGAGAGTCTGTTTCTTGACAGATATACATACATACATACATTTTTTGGTTCACTTCTTCTTTCCAACAATATCTATTATAAATTATTTGTTTGATGACATTGCTGCTGGTATTTTAACAACAGTGACGACGGCGTTGACGGTGCTGATAATTTCTCATTGCTCTGTTTTAATTTTACACTTGAGCTGATTTCGGTGCACACTTCACGCATTTGATGAGTAAGTTTACTGTTAAGTGCCAGCTATGCGCCGAAATGCCCTGTCTCTCAGCTTCCCAGTTACTTGACTGTTCCTTACTTCTTTGCTGTTGTTTTTGTACATTTTGATTTTTACTCGCTCTCGCTGTCTTTCGTTTTGTTTAAGCGTTTGTAAAGTGAAGAAAAAACGAAAAATTCCTGGTTGCAACGCAGTAAAGCAGCACAAAATGAGAGCAAATATGGTTTGGGGGGGGAACTAAAGTAGCTGAGAAAGCAACTGCCGCTTCAAGTGTTTACTTAACTGTGTGCCTTCCCTGTATTTGTGGAAGTATTAGTGAGCTACTAAACGCACACACATACATATGTGCGTAAGTGTATGGAGCAGATACCTTCAACTTGGAAACGCATTCCTTTTGTTTGGTTTCATGAAACTTTTGCGCCCCTCACCTTCATTCTCGAATTCAGCCAGCGTCATCATCAACTCTCTAAGAACTTTAGTGATATTACTGCAACGGCTTCTACACATTGTTGGTGTTGTTGTTGTTGCTTGTTTGCCCTTCTGCATTTGGCGCTTATAATATTGACAGGATTTGTTACAAAATTTTCATTACTTCATCATTCGTCTTGCGAAATGAGGGGATGTATAAAGTTCTTTTTCTTTTTTTTGTTGCTCTATATCGTTTTGTTGTTGTTGTCGTTTTTGTGCGCAAATAGCTGCCAAAGCGAGTATTTGCAGAAAATTAAGTCTCATACTAATGTTTATTTAGCTGCCTTGTATTATCTGGTGTTATGGTGCTATAGTTGCAATTGTTGTTGTCTTAGTGTTGTGAGTGAAGCACTACAGTTCATCACTACTATAATTAAAGAGCTGTGGTTGTCTTGAAAGGTCAGCTAAATAAGCCTTAGTTGGAAGGATATGATGATTAAGTATACTTAACTTAGTAAGATGAATATATATGTTTACCGTTAGGAGGATGTATATTATGGCATACTAAAAAAAATGTTTTTCTGTAGTGTTGACCAGACCTCGCAACCACTCACTGAGAAAGACGAGAGTCTATTTAAGCGTCAATATTTAGTCGCCAATAGACTTTCTTATTCCTCGCTGAGTGATTGAGAGACAATAAGAAAGCGCTAACACTCCTCTAGTTCATGTTTTCTGTACTGCAAGTCTCAATTGTGCACTCAGTGATAAATTTATGAGGCTATTTAGTGCAATGAGGAGTTCAGAGCACTCTGTGTCATGAATACTTGGATATATGAGACCCCTGTTCAAAGTCGATGCTATCCGAGTTCATAATCTACCGATTCCTCGTATCAGCAATGAAAAAGATGGCAAACATTTGTGATATCGGTCTCAAATTACTTAAAAACTCATCGTTTATTTGCCTTTCCAGTCATCCGAACTGTAGTGAATGGTCACTGGTAAGAAACTACCGAGACCAAAGTCTATGCTGGAGCAAATCACCGATCAAACCACAGATATGATATCGAACATGCCATTGTTTCGAGGTCAAAGTCACCAAAATGGGTTCTCTCAGAGTTTCTTTTTTAATACTTTTCAATTTTTCGATGAAGGGTTGACCTTAGTCAATTTCTACCCAGGATACTCAAAAGATATTATCTGGAGGTCTACTGCAAAATGTAGAAAGTAATTGATTTACAATTGGGCTGGGTCCAAGCAAGTAACCTCGGAGACCCTATAAATGCAAATATATACAAAATATGTAATCAGCAAGACGAGATGAGTCGACTTAACCGTGTCCATCTCCCTGTTCGTCTGTATACACGCGCATAAGTCTCTCAGTTTTTGAGATACCGATCAGAAATTTAGCACCCGTTCTTTTCTCACCAGGCAGCTTCTTATTTGTCGGAACTGCCGATATCGGAGCACTATAGCATATAGCTGCCATACAACCGGAACCATAGAAAGCAACTGCTTGTATGGGAAACTTTTTTGGCTGAAGAGATATCTTAACGAAATCATGAAAAAGTTACTATCTACTACAGTGATGCAATCTCTGAAGAAACGGTTTGGATCAGCTTACTATAACATATAGCTGCCATACAAACTGAACATTCGGAAGCAAGTGTTTGTATGGGAAAGTTTTTTGGCTGAAGAGATATCCTCACGAAAATAAACACACGTTACTATCTACAAGAGCGGTACAATCTCCGAAGAAACGGTTTCGATCAGCATACTATAACATATAGCTGCCATACAAACTGAACATTCGGAATCAAGTGCTTGTATGGGAAACATTTTTAGCTGAAGAGATATATTCACTAAATTTGACAGAGATGGTTGTTAAGGGCAGCTGTAGACTCTCCGAATAAATTATTCAGATCGGTAACCTATAGCATTTAGCTGTCATACAAACTGACCGCTTAAGGGGTATTATATTTTCAGCGCCACCAAATTTAACGCCTTTTTTATATTATTCTTTTTGATATAAATTCTTTCTTATATAACAGCTCTTTACAGTATCTACTCAATATTTATGCACACTGTGCCTCTCAAACTTCTCATAACTCTAAACGAACTGAACTTAACGCTTCTTCCAGTCCACTTTAAATTGACTTTTTAGCTCACCGTTGTATACACAACAATTATTGCAACATAATAACACTCAATTACTGCAACAATAACAACAAAATCAAAAAATACACAATAATGTCGCGGCAACTAATTGAAAAATTTGTCACATAATTGTGCTACAAATGCGACCGCTCACCTGTGTCTCTCCTTACCTCACGCCACCTTCTTTACTACAACTTTGTGTGTACCGGCGCTTTGTTTTCATTGCCACCGCACCATATTTAACGCTCGTTATGCAAATAAATAATTTTCATACTCGTACTTTTGCACGTAGCACTTGTTGTTTTGTGGCACGTTGGCCAAGTGGCAGCATTAATATTGCAAATAGTTTAAAAAGCCATTCAATTAATTGTTATCCCTTCTGCTCTCACGGTCGAGTCGGTGAGCTTGTCGTCAATATTTGCATGCAAAAAGCGCTTGTTCCGTGGGTTGTGTGCAGTCAGCAGTCAACAGTCAGCCGTCAGCAGTCAACAGTTGGCAAATTAAGTGTTGCCAACGCATTTATTGTATTTTTTGTTGTATTTGCGTGGCAATATTGCTTTTATTTGTGCGATTGCATGCTGAATTGCAACAAATTTTATAAGAAACTGCACTTTGAGTCAGCGGCAGTGTCGGCAAGGCCACTAAGCTTAGTGTGCGGCAAGGTCTCTCATGCCCTTTTACCCATTTCATTCTTTCAGCACTCTCTTACTTTATTGTTATTGCATTTGTTTGAGACAATTTCATTGCTATTACTTCTAAATACAACTTTTCTTTGCGTCATTTCGCATTATATTTGTAATTACTATTTGCCACCTGGGTTGGCTGTGGCAGGTTGTTAGGACGCCACATTTCACCTCACCCATCCGTCACACGCACACACATACATACATACATTAATATGTAGTTGCATACCTGCTTTTAGCTGCCGCCACCCAAACTGCTGCCGCCTTGCGTATTTTCTGCTCTCCCGCTCCCGCTCCCTGCATTTCTTGCTCCGCCGCTTGGTTTTGGCTCGTTTGCTTTTGCAGCAGGTCACATTTAATTGCTGTTGTTGCTGTTTTAATTTATTTTCCTACTATTCGCTTTTATTATTACTGTTGTTAGTTGTTAAATGTTTCATGTTCTACCCATTCACATTCTCGTACGCTTCGTTTTTGCTGTAATTTACTTTTCGTCTGTGTATGTGTGTTGTAGTTGTGTTGCATAGTCGTTTTACATAAAATATTGATAAAGTTTTTTCTGCAAACGATTAAAGTTTTTAATTAAATGCAACAATAACAACAAATGTATTTACACAGCCAGACAAATGGTAATGAAAAGACACAATGGCATAATGAAAATGTTGAAAAGAGTAAATATTGCAAATTAATTTGGATATCTAAACAATTTGTGTTGAGAGCGGTGAATAATTTCTGCTTAAACACAAGGAAAATCTCACAGAAACGTAGAATAGAGAGCTTTATAAGCTTCTCAAGCTTGCAAGCTTTAAAGGAAACGCTAATACACAAAGTTGTGTGAAAGCTCAAATAAAATACGCGCTTCGTTCGGATCTCAAGTAGGCAAAGTTCAATAAAACTTTGATAACAGTGCTTTTTGAGCTTTTCAAGCATGCGTGTTGCACATTTATCGCTCAGAAAAACGTTGATTATATGCGCTTTTCTATTTTATAAGCTATACTAAGAACGAAGATAAAAATTTAAATACTAAGCTTTTTGAGCTTTTCAAGTAAGAAATCTCTGCTAAGATCACTAACTTACGGAGCTGCAGTAAATGTTGAATACAAAGCTTCATAAAGCTTTGAATACTAGGTCATATGAACTTTTCAAATAAGCAAACTCTGCTAGGATCACTAATTTACAAAGCTCCAGGAAACGTTGACTAAAAAGCTTTATGAGCTTTTTAAGAGTGCGATCTTTGCTTGGATCGCTAATACATAAAGGTGAACAAAACATTAAATACGAAGTTCTATCAGCTTTTCAACTAGCTAGAAACTGGAAATAATTTTAGAAACAAAGCTTTTGAGCTTTTGCAAGTATGCGAGCTTCGTTATACTCCTTAATACCCAGATCAACATGAATCCTTGAGTACAGAGCTTTATGAGTTTCTTAAGTACACAAGCTTTTCTGGGATCTGTAATAGTCAAAGGTTCTTAAAACGTTGAACACCTCACTTTTCAAGCCTGCGAACTGCGTTATAATTGCTAATACCCAAAGCATTATTATATTTTGAATACGGAGTGTTATAAGCTTTATAAGTACACAAGCTTCGTTAGGATCTCTAATCTTTCACGCTTTTTGAGCTTTTTAAGACTGCGAGCTTCGTGATGGTCGCTAATAACCAAATCAGTGTCAGAGCTTTATGAGCTTTCCAAGTACGCAAGCTTTGCTGGAATCTATATTACACAAAGCTTCTTAAAACGTGGAATACAGCGCTTTTTGAGCTTTTCTAGTACGTGAGCATTGCTAGGATTTCTAGTACATACATCTGATTGCTTTATCTATAGAAACGCTCTCTTTACTCAAAATCGTGATGGATCTGTACAGAAGATTGAATATTGGTGTAGAGCTTTATGAAGGGATATTGAAAGAACGATTACATGCATACCTTAAATGTTAAGACTCGCGAATGATCGATTGATCGGCACTTTCCGAGAATATACAAGAGCTGATGTCACCAACGCGCGCTCAAAAATTTAACGCCAGGGCCCTTCGACCTTCCAAATCGCTTGGAATTTATTTTAATTTTCCTTAAAGAACTCATTTCGTTATGCTAACATACATAAATAAACATGAAACACCCTGTATATGCAGAAAATTGTACATAAAACCCAGACATAACTCTTAACTAAGTTCATCTATTTCACACACAACATTGTCATCAACAACAACCACTTCCCATTCCATTGGTCAGCGCGTCTGCAACAAAACGATTTATTTGCCGATCACAAAATGTAATTTGTATCCTGCTGGCATTGACATATTTCTTGTCATCAAAAATATTAACTTTTCATTGCCAATCACTGGCACACATACAAGCTGCTGGGAAGACAGCGCTTACAAGCGCCGGCGGTGGCGGAAATGCGCAGGACTTCCGGCGTTGCTATTATGCGGCAGTGGCAGCTAATTTATGTGGTGGATAGCCAGAGAAAATTTTACATGTGTAAATATTTTGTATGTATGTCTTTATATATATTGATATATAGTTATACCTATATACATAAGTATATAGGCAAAAGTGCGTGTCTGATTTGAAGAGTTGAAAAATTGGAGTTACTTTTTATTGATTAAAGATAATGAGTGCAGGTAAAGTCTAAGTAACAAGAAAAACAACGTCAGCTTCGGCTGCACTTAAGCTATAATACCCCTCACAGCTGGATTTTTCATAGTATAAAGGGTATAAAAACTTATTTAACTTTATTTTTAACGGTGAGTTTGTATGACAGCAATATGTTATGATGCTAAAATCTGAACAATTTCTTCGCAGATTATACCGTTATCTTTGGTAATAATGTGTGCCAAATTTCATGTAAATAGCTCGACAAATAAAAAAGTTTTTCAAACAAGAACTGGATTTTGACCATTTAGTTTGTATGGCAGCTATATGCTACAGTAGGCCAATATGCACAATTTCTACGGAGAATGTAGTAATACTTCAAATAATAATCTGTACCAAATTTCGTGTTTATAACTTGTCACATAAAAAACTTTTCCATATAAGGATTTGCGTTCGATGGTGCCGTTTGTAAGGCAGCTCTCTGCTATAGTGGTCCAATGACGGCCGTCCAACATATTAACGGCCGTTTTGGTAGCAAAAGACATGCGCGAAATTTCAGATCGATATCTCTAAAACTGAGGTATTCTCGTGTATATAAAAACAGACCAACAGGCGGATTTGGATGAATCGACTTGGCTCATCGTGCTGTTAATTAATACTTATATGTATATAATGTAACCTAAAATGTAAAATAACATAACATCATTTTTCATAAGCTGACAGGCGAAGGAAAAATGATATAATAGAAGCCACTCATACTGAAACAAAATTTAAGTTTTGGTTATAAATTGGTTATGTATTGGGTTATATATTGGTTATATCTGAGTGCGGAAGATGAAAATTTAATGCTACATACACATATGTAATATGACAGGAGAAAGAAACGATATAATAGAATTCAATCATGTTGAAACAAAATTTTGAGTTTTGGTTGTGAAATGGTTATATATTAGTTATACATTGGTTATTTATGGGTTATATGTTGGTTATGTATGGGTTATGTATTGGTTATGTCTGAGTGCGGAAGATAATAGAATTCATTCATGTTGAAACAAAATTTTGAGTTTTGGTTATGAAATGGTTATATATTAGTTATACATTGGTTATTTATGGGTTATATATTGGTTATATATGGGTTATATGTTGGTTATATCTGACAGCGGAAGCTCAAAATTTAATGCTACATATATACATAGATGTAGTGAATCGTAAGCAATAAAAAAATCAGTTTCGATTATTTGATTATACATTGTTTTGCACTTTAGGTGACGATATATGTACGCTTTATAGGGTCTCCGGTGTTTCCTTTTCCTTACTAAGGGTCTAATATAACTTCTACATCTAATTAAATTCCTGCTTTCTAAACGAAATCATTTCTCTTTAAAAAAAAAAAAACTAAAATCCGAATGCAAACCTAATCTGCCAAAGCAAAAACGGAAAAATACAAATGAGTCCGCTGAGAGCCGCTGAGAACCGCTTCGCTCAACAGTGTCAAGTGGCCGCGTTCATTTAGTTACACTAGCAACATGCAACAGCAGCAACAAAATGCTACAATATTAAACGCATACTCACGGTACGCGGAGCATTAAGCAGCACTCGACGGCAAAAATGCTTGCTTGTGAAGCGCAGTAGCGGGAAAAAAATGTTGAACTAAAACGCCAATGCTGCTAATATTGTTTTAATTATGCGCTGCGAAATGAAAATGTACAGCAAAGCGCTGAGATAATCCGCAGAAATTGCACAGCAGCGCGTGAAGGCGGAAAATTAACAGCAAAACTGCAGCATACATACATACAAACACACACATAGATATGCGAGCGCGCTTGCTTATCTATACACATGAGGATGCGTATGTATTTGTAGCGCAGCTACTTATCTGCTTATGCAAAAATGTCGGAAGAATTAAAATATGCATACTCATACATTTACACACTCATACATATGCATATCCTAGTAAGCGTGTTTGTATGTGCTTAAGCATTCGCCGAGCTGCTGCTAATGAAAGCACCGCAATGCGAAATCTACAGCAGCGATTAACTGGCGGAAAACACTGCTATTTAGTCGCAGCTTTATTTTCATGCTCTTTTTGCTTTTGTACCCTACACCGTCCCCCTTGCTGCTGCGGTATTTACAGCTTTTCATTGCCAACTAAGCTGTGTTTATTAATTCGAAAGTGTAGTTAAATGCCGACGCTAGTTTTTTCGTGAAAATATTTTAGTTGGAAATTAGCGTGCTGAGACCCCTCATGGTCATGGAGTGGTATCTAAAACCTGTACGTATTTTTGAAAATTTATGAAAGCGCTGTGGCGAAGTAATAAGGAGAGCAGTTAAATAGGAAGATATATAATTTTTTTAACCAAGCATTTAGGTTTATAAGTCGCTGCAGTAGCTGGCTCTTTGCTGTGATATCAAACCTGTGTGGTTTCATTTTTACAATTCTATTCTAGTAAAAATTGCCTGTAGAACTGTAAATGAACTGCAAATTTGATCGTGATTCTACAAAAACTTCAAAGAGCTTACAGATCGCCTAAGTTCTGTGAGATCCCCAAATACCACTAAGGCAACAGCCACTACAAGTTGGGAGTATACGGCTTAATTATATAAAATAATCGCTGAAAAGCAAAGAATTCCACCTCTTTGTCCTTAAATCTCTGCACTACCTTTTCTAAATGCCCTACCGATGATTTGGGTTTCGATCAGACTATAATTATACACTTTTCACCTAAGTCGGAAATCGAAATCAAGGCCGGAATGCAAAGAATCCGTCTTTATGGTCGTTAAATCTCTGCAACTCATTTTCGCAATACTCCACCGGGGACTAAGGCTTTGATGAGACTAATATAGTACTAAGTCGGCATATGAAATCGAGGCTATGTTTTAGTACAATTATTGAATCGCTGTAACGCAAAAAGAGAGTACATAAATAGTCAGGTTAGGTTAACTGGTAGGGTTGATACAAGGGAATCTCACCTGGACAGATATATGCATCCTATGTGTTTACCTATAGACTCCTAAAAGTGCATCACATTATAAATCGACGAAGCGTTTTGAGCTTATCTCAGCCACTTCGCTGGGTTCGCAGTAGGTGTGTCTACCAAGATATTTCAATTTTAGTGAGAAAGAAGTCATGCAATTAAAGAGGAAGTGACAAGATGATTTCATCTCGACTTCCTCCGTACTGTTTTAGCAAATAGCGTCTGACAGAATGTTTAGCAGCAACACTTTTGAACCTATTGATCAGTGTTCAGTCCGAAGATCTACAGTGTCCAGTCCGAAGACCTACAATTGCGGCGATATTGATTTCGTTAAAAGCAAGTACTGCGGAAGACCACTTAAAAAGAAGGACATCGCCGTCTTATAAATACTGGTTGTTGATCAACACTTTCCAAGCTCACTGGAGGTTCTAAGGTCCAACGTCAGAATGCAAGAAGAAATCGAAAAAAAAGGCTTCTTCCTACCAATCTGCATAAACTGAGATAAGGGTGCCGTCTCTAGCTAGCTGGTGTTTACGCTTTGACCGGAATCTTGAAGCTCATACATTCCTTGACTAGTTTTAAGTCTACAGTCAGTGACCTCAAAGCCATTATAGCCGCTCGGTTATCTGAAGAAAGCCACTACTACCTTAATGACAGCCAAGTCCGCTTAAAAGCCGCTATAGTGTTCTATTAGTCTGAAGCTACGTTTGATGGAGAACTCCCAATAGAAGGCTCCACCACGTATTATCTCTCTTAACTTTGCTCCATTCATGAAGAAGCATACTGCACCCCTTCTCCAATGTCTTCACAGATATGTGAGGTGCGAATGAACCGAAAGGGACTGGTTTTGCGTAGCAAAGATCTAGATGATAAGGAATGAAATTGAATCTATGGAATCAATTTGTCCCTATCCAGGTTTCCTACACAGAGTAGTTATCGTAGAAATCTCAAAGTTCCGAATGTTTTTTATAGAAGAATGACCTTTGGGGTCTCGACTTCGACAGACTAAAGCGTAGAAATTCTTGAATTTTAGTGTTCTCTTACATTACACTGTCGGTATACTAAACCATCGAGTAAAATTATTTCTATACCTGAAATTTAAAATGCTTAGGTAAGGTTGCAAAGTTATTAATATGGAGTTACTTTAAGGCTCTCGTCTTCGACTCACTGTAGCGTAAGCTTTCTTGGAACGCAGTATTCTTTCACTTCGTGTGTTTAGAACTGCTGAACTCATAGGCTTGTTGTTGAAACTCCAAACCAGCTAAATAAAGAATGAAAACTTCATTGTCGATCGGTTCTTGTCTAAATAATAAATTTGGCTTGGTCCCACAATACTGGTTAAGAAACTATAATTTTACTGAAGTTCAGCGGCTTCTAAGGCCTACTTTGAAAGACTGTGATGGTTAGATGAATCACCCTTACTTTAGCTCAAAACAAAATAAGTTTTCCAAGTTAAAAAGGAAAGCAAATGAATGAAGTTGAATTGAAATAAAAGGAGATTTCATTTACCGAAATGCAACGCTGCATACAAGGGGCTTGCTACAACAGCAAGCTAACAACTGGAGTTCAACTTCTTCATTACAAAAACCATCTAATTCCTGCCGAATAACACTTCACCGCCGTACAAGCCAAGCTGGTGCTTAGAAACCAGGAAAGAAGACAAATATTGCACAGTCAAGGTTATTAAAATCTGACGACACTGAGAAAGTAATAAGCGTGAGCGCAGAGAATGTTAGCAAAACAGTGGGAGAAAGGTAGAAACCCGGCAAATACCAGCTTAATGCTGCAGTAAATTAAATGCTTGCAACTCGGCTATTTTTAGTTATTGCAACAAATTTCACGCGCTTATTTCTTTTTATGCTGTCCGTACTTCTAACCTCACCGGCAACCTTGCAACTTTCAATGTAAACTAATAATATTGCATTTGGCAGCAGCAATGACTCCGCTTCACCACAAACATTCCACCGGCGCTGGTAATGCGTGGTGCAAATGTAACTGTATTTATGTAGATTACTTGGTGGAATTATTGCGGCACAGAGTGCTCTCTGCGTTGCTTACTCCGCGGCCACACGGCACGGCCACGTTGCCACAGAGATGTGGAGAAGCGACACCAAAAGCAGTGTGCAACATTTAAGCTGAAACAAAGTCAGCGGCTACGTGGCTGATTGTAGCAAAAAAGAGTTAAATAAACATTGTGGATAGCCAAGCGAGCTCTACATTTGTGTGCCAAGGGTTGTGTTTACTCACAGCATAGGCAGCGGCAGCGGAAGTGCACGCAGCTTTATTTGGAAAGTTATTAAAAGCGCTTATTAGTGTTAGCTTTGAATGCGAGGGCGCTGAAAGCTGACACAGGTAGCATACGCTGAGCCGATTCGAAGTGAACTGTAAACTAATCTCCGGCTTAATGAGTTGGCTAGGCGGAATCGATCAGACGAGCTCTAAATACCACATTATTTTGTGCTCGCTGTGACTAAAAATATGCCGCACATACAATAGTAACGATGACTTGATTCTACATGAGCTTCAGTGTAACTATTTACTCTGTAAGCAATGCAACAGCTGAGAATTCCCAAAAACTTTGCTATTATCATTCCGAGGAACGAAGGAAGGTGAGATGGGGAGAGAAGGTGACTAGCACCATTCAGAGAGCATTTGGTTTCATCTTATACTACCATCGAAATGAAGTCTAGTGGTATTGAGAACTACTTCCAGAACCCTCTTTAGAATCTAACAACGATTTCGAAGTGTTTTGTTTATAGTCGATCTTTTGGAAATTATATTATATAAGCTTATTAGTTTCTTTGATTATGTGGCTGCCATAATCGGTTGCTTAAAGTGAGTTTATTCTAATATCTGCTGAGTTCTGCAACCGCAATCGCAAGAAAGTGTAGTAGGATTAAAAACTACTTCTAGAAGTAATTCAAGTTTTTAGTAATTCAAACCATTAAAGTGATTCTTGATCTAAAATTACGCAACTCTTTTTCTTGATTTCTACTCACATTGGGTTGGCCTTTTTACAACAGACTTACTTCGGAATATTTGAAAATTAATTACGAAGATAATGGTTCGGTTCGCTGTGTCGAAAATTCGGTCGGCATAGTCCCGCGGCAGAGTAGGTAGTTCGAGCAACCATGAATTAGTTTACTCTCGTGGCTAATGGACATCCTTAGAAAAATCGTACAGTGCGCACCGAAGATGCTATTGCAACTGTGAAGCAGAGTATTGAATACTGAACTTTCCAAGGCCCTAGGTAACGATTATGTGGATTTCAGTATTTATAGTTGACTTCTGACCGAAAATATCGATCAATGTGTGAGATACGCAATAGAAATTCAGACAGGATCCTTTCCTGACAATGTTATTTCTTTGTATAGCAAATGGGTTGAATCGGGCCAATGTTTCCCTGAGCACACATACATACATATGTATATCTAATATAAAGATTTTCGAACTTCCGGGTGATTTGTGCTGGAAATATCGGCCAAAATATGAGTTATCCTAATGAAAATTACAATGTTTTACTCAACCCGTATATCTTTGTGCCTAAAATAAATACAAATGGGCGAAAACTTGTTCTAGCGCTCATATAACTATTACCAGGATTTTCGAACATCCGGCTGACCTTGCTCCATTTGATTAGTGATTGTATGTGAGGTATCTCAATGAAAGCCGAACATTTTTTTGATATCTTGCAAGATTATAAAATGTTCGGTTGTACCCGAACTTAAGCCTTTCTTACTTGCTTTAGTTATTTTTGCTCAATTTTAATTTTTACTTATTAATTTTTTTTTTTTTGGTTTCCTAATATCATGGTCACTACTGTTGTGTTCATTCCAAGAAGCGTTAATGTGCGATGCTCAGAATGTTGTCTAACAGAAAATGTTAACCACCAGTGCTGGTAACAGAAATAATGTGAGAGCGCAGAGAAACGTGCGGACACTCTCAGCTACAATTATGAGCGCACATGCTGTTGTTTAGAGAGAATATGCTGCTGTTATGAGAGTATATGTTGCGTACTCTGCTAATGCTATTTCCACCTACGCGAACGCTTAGTTAAAAGGAACTATAAATAATGGCGGCGGAAATAGGAGGAGGCAACTGATGATATTCGCTCTTGAGAGAATATCTGAGAATACCGGCACGACATCTGTAGGCGGCTAGAAGGATCTTAGTGTGATGCAGTGGCCGCTGAACTTTTTTGTTAATTTTATACATAAATATGTAGTATATGTATACATGTACATACATACACTGATTTACAAATCAAGAATGAGCACTAAAGATATTTGAAAATAAGAACCTTTGATTTACAAATGATGTTGTATTTCACACTTACTTGCAATAATTTTCCAATTCTCATTCAAAGTGTAAACTTCACAGTAGTTTGAAGTGGTCTGGTCTGTTGCTAACAGAGGCTACTCCATTATTTCAGCTTTTCAAATAGGCAGGAAATCTGTGTGTCAAATACTATAATTAATGATTTTGTATACAAAAGATAATATAAAAAATTCAAAAATATTAACAAACCTCTGGACTCTTCATAGATAAAGAATGTTCGCGTTGAGTGGAGAGCAACAGAGATACTGTGGTTGCGCAACTGTTAAACTTTTGCAAGCGCAAGTAGTTATATGCATTGCTATGTAAATGTATACACATTCCTGCACAGATACACACACAACTGCATGAGAACAGGACCTACGCCTTACTTTAATATAAATTTTAGTATATTTTAACGGAACTTACTTCACATAATAGTCAAAAGCGCACTCTGCTCCTCATATTGGTGCCACCACCTCCATCCAAAGACATTTTATATACACCATCCGCCAGTCCGCCGCTTGCTTCTGTTGCCACGAATCCCTATAGATCCATATAATACATATTTAATAACGCCGGAACACTGTTAAACGATTAAAATCCCGTACTAACCTAACTACTACCTAATTTTACTACAAATACAATAAATTGCAGTTTTTAATGTCTAAAATGATTGCACTTGTCACCGAGCTGCGGAAAATTCCACCGACGCAAGCGAAAATCCGGGATATGTTTATTTGAAATATCGGCGGATCTTAAGAACGACCAATGACATTCGAGCTGTCAAAAAGGAAGTGTCATTTGAAGACACTAGGCACTTCAATAACTCACACAGTGTTGCATTAGTTTTGAAAGTACTTCTAAAAACATGGATATGTTAAATAAATTAAATTTCAAGTGGTTTTCCTACGCTTAACTTGTTTTTTATATTGTATTTAATTAGGCTAATAGTAATTTTTAAAACATATGTAACATAATACCCAGATACTTCCAATACAGAGACAACAGATGGCACTACACTCTATAAAATACCACCCTCTGTTGGTGGTCTGTTTGAAGAAGGATCACCCCAAATCAACTAACCGTTAAATTACCAGTTAGTTACCCATCAACGCTACTGTATATTTCCGGTGATATTTTTATGAGTTTCTTAAGGCCAAATATCCATTTCTAACTGAAACTCCTGTGTACGAATACAACCGTGCCGTGTATGAAGCGTATAGCAATCATTCTTAGTTATGTTTTTTTCAGCTTGATAGCCAATATACTCCATAATATACAGGCTGTTGTCAACACATGATACTACACAATAGTAAATGCCACCTTCTGTTGGTTATCTGATTGTAGAAGGATCACCGCAAACCAGCTATCGGTTAAACTAGCTGTTAGCTGACCAATAGCGCCACCAGATACTTCTGTTAAAGTTTCTATGAGCTATTTTAGGCAAATTTCCGATTCAAACCAGAAATCTTGTGTACCAGTATGAACCAGTAACGCACGTTCGTCTCTTTCTCTTATACTCGAGGCAGGTTCTGCGCAAACCAGGCATCGGTTACATTACCGGTTACCTACCCAATAGCGCTGTAACATAGATCTGTTAAATATTCTATAAGTTTCTTAAGGCCGAAATTACAATTCTAACCAAACCTTTTGTGTACTTATGTGATCACGCATCGCTTTTTTATGCAAAATCCCTACGATCTCCACGGTGTATATTTGTTAATTTCTGCGCTTATTCTTCCAATGTATTGGAATACTTCATGATCGAAAACTATATTAAAAGAGAAAATTTTCAGGTTTCTCGTCTAACGTGTTGTAAATAAATAGCTTCCACTATATGAAATACCACCCTTCTTTCTTATTTCTCTTCTATCAGCATGACGACGGAGATCTCAAAAAACACAGTGTTGCAATTATGTAAATGAAAATTAATTTGTGGTGGTCAATAGGTGCCAAATAAAAGATAAGTTATTTAAAAGTATTATTAGATAATTATAAATCATTTCTGTGAACTAAAAATTAACCAACTAAAAGCTAAACAAAGCTAAAACATTAAATCTCTTAATAAACAAATCTAATAACACCTGTGCATTAGATATGTTCAAAAATTAATAGGCGCGCCATCTGTTGGTCATCTTTGTGAGCTCTGTAGTTGCAGGCGATCCCCTGCAGTGTCTGCAGACGTCATTTCAATTTAGAAGCGTGAATATGATTGGTCGTTCTTAATTTCCGCCGCCATTACGGATAGTCGTTTCCTTAAATCGCGTTCGTTTAAGTCGCATAAGCAGCAGCTCCGCGAAAATTGAAATTAGTTTAGGAAATAAAGCTGCAATTACGTAGTTTTTAGGAGAATTAGGTTATAGTTCGTGAATTTAATCGTTTAAAAGTAAAAAAAGTGATCGGGCGTTGAGGTTTGTGTAATAAAAGTGAAAGTGAGAATAAGTGTGTGCAAAAGCTAAGCGCTGAGCGTCGGCGCAAGCAGTGCTCTGCTAGTGGTTGTGTATAAGTTAAAATGTTATTGTTAATTATGTTATTTGGCTGTAAAGAAAGTGTTAGAAGTAGGGAAAATAGTTAAGAGTAGGGAAGTGTATCAATTTGTTGCAGAAAATGCGAAACGAAGTAAAATAATGCGCGGTAAGTGCTGATAAAATGTTAAAATAATTATTTTATAGTATATTTATGCATAAATATGCTTTCTAATGGCAAGATATTACACATTTAGCATTTATTATAAATTAAAGTTAATTTTTTAACTTGAATATGATACATACATACATACATACATATGTATATGCATGTGCATAAAATATGTATATTATACATGAGCTTTCCAAAGCATTTATATAAAATTTAAAAAATTTAGTTGCCGCTGTATTAAACAAGATTCTTCCAGCTGTCAACAGATGCCGTAGTAGTTTTTAATAGTCAATATTTTGAATGCCTCTTCTAATTTCCGTCTTCACTTCGTTTTGTTCACCAATACTTGTGTAAACAGCTGATACACTCAGAGATCAGCTGCGCAGTCACATTACTACTGATGCGCTTCACTGTTAACCAACATTCTTCGTATTCTGTAATTAACATGGAGTGTTTACATTTTGCTGCTATATACAGAGCGTCACTTAGCAGAGAGAGAGAGAGAACTTGTATGCTTTCATTATTGACAAACAGAATGCATTATCAGCTTGCACAGTCGCGGTCATAATAAATAAACCGTCATATAAAATTTTCTTATTTCGGTGGAATAAAGATAAAATACATAATAATTTAAAAATAATTAAAAAAATATAAAAATAATTTTTCGTATAATGTGCAAATATAAATAAATTAGATAATAATTTAAAAATATTTAAAAAATTCAAAATATATTTTTTCATATTGAGTAAATAAAAATAAATTAAATAATAATTTTAAAATAATTAAAAATATATAAAAATATTTTTATTTAATTTTGAGTAATTAAAGATGAATAAGATAATAATTTTAAGATAATTAAGACAATGTCATTTTGGTTCATATTGAGTAAATATATAAAAAAAACAATAATTTAAAAATAATTTAAAAAGATATGAAAATAACATGTTTCATATTTAGTAAAAAGATAAAATTAATAATAAAAAACGATTAATGATTTTGAAATAATTAAAAAAATTTATAAATATTTTTTCATATTAAAAAATATATAATAAAAATAGTTTAAAAATAATTAAAAAAATTAAAAATACATTTTGCATATTGTGTAAATAAAGGTAAATTAAATTATATTTTATTTTTTTACAAATTTCAAAATAATAAAAAAAATATTCATATTATATTACCATTATATATACATAGATCGGTAGAGTAATTTTTAACAAATGTGAGCTTTGATGAGCACCCACAGCTTAAACAAATTTTTGTAGCATTAGGTAAAATTCTGAGCTAAGGAAATCGAGTTGGAAGCAATAGACCAGAGTCGGAAATTTTGCGAAGAAAAAAAATATTTTTGTATGGAATTTACATATTACAAAAGTAAGATAAAATTACAAAAATTAAAATTAAATTTACGTGCGAACTGAGAACGGGATTTGTAAGGGGTGAATTGTGGTAAAATTTTGAAAGGCTAAAAACGGCTTATCGCAATATCCGGAAAAACTAAGCATTCTATGGGAAAGAGTTTTAGGACAAAGTTGTAGGTAATGAAAAGATCTACAGCGTTTGTGTGAAAAATGTTCCACATAACCTCAAAACTTATGTAAAAAATTTAAGTAACTAAGTTTTTTGAATTTTTATTTTTAACTTTTCAAAAAAAACAAAAAATTCCTCAAGAGAGATCATTTTCTTTCACGTGATAAAACACACCATTCTTTTTTATATACATTTTTTATTATTTGTTGACATTTGACTTTATATTGGAAAATGATGTAATTTACAGACGAAAATGCTCAGCTCAAAATGTCAGCTTTTTCAATCAAATTGATACGTGCAAAGTCACACGGAAGTTCGAAAATGTTTATATAAAAAACAGACAAACCATTATCAGAGAAGGATTATCCCTTAACTTCAATTATATAATTGACCTATATTTTCGATCAAAAGTCAATTATAGATACTGGAGTCCAAATAATCGGCACAGGGGCTTGAACACTTTTAGTTGGATTTGAAAAAATTTAATCATAAGGGGGCATACACAGGTCTATACTCTGTAGCAATAGGTTTCAAGAGTATAAAAAGTATATATTAGTATCATTATTACGTCAATACCCATAGATGATTACGTGTACCCTTCCGTGCTATGATAGTGAGTGTCAGCGTTACGATCATTGTCACGTAACGCGAAAAGCTATCAACGACTCCTGCAGTCCGCATAGCCAATACCGTTGTTAACCGTTTAGAGTCACAAGCGCATACACTTCTATATACGCTATATTTATACCCTGAACAGGGTGTATTAAGTTTGACATGTAGTTTGTAACAGTCAGTAGGAAACACCAGAGACTTTATAAAATATATAAACATATATTTCTTATAAACAATATAGATATACTATATACATATATTTGAATTAATGATTAATGTGATGAGCTGAGTTGATTAAGACATAATTCTCGGTCTGTATATACGTTACTGTTTTTGAGATATCGCTCTAAGATTTTGCACATGTTCTTTTCTCTTCAAGTAACCGCATATATCATGGAACTGTTCATATTGGACTACTATAGCATATAGCTGCCATACAAACTGGATGATCGGAATAAAGTGCTTGTATGGAAAACTATTTTATTTGACGAGATATCTTCACAAAATTTGGAAGATATAATATAATTTTTGTTAGCAGTGCTAAAATGGTGAAATTTTCTAGATCGGACTATTATATAGTATAGCTGCCATACGAACTGCACAATCAAGCTTAAGACCTTGTATGGGAAACTTTTTTATTTGATGAGTTATCATCACAAAATTGTTTAGATATTATTTTTTTAGGCAGTGCTAAAATATGCGTAAAAATTATCTAGCTCGGATCACTATATCATAAAGCTGTCATACAAACTGCCAAAACCACGTGCTTGCATGTCAACTCTTTATTTGCAAAGGGTATTCCAGCTTCGTTGCAACCAAAGTTAACCTTTTCTTGTTTTTTTTTCATATGCACATATATATGTGTGTGTATATATGTATGTATGCGTGCATGTGTCTTCGCTTCAGCGCAATTTAAATTGCACGCGCGCATCAAAATCACTCAACCCTTAAATTGCCAGCGTAATGTCAACGCTGAAGTGTGTCCCCAATGAGCCGCACACGTTCGGCAACAGCAAATTTTAACTTATTTGCCCCTGCTGCCCCCTCCCTCACACTGATACCTTGGCGCGCCTGTTAACTAGCGATTGTTGCAAAAAAGCAGCAATAATAGCGGAACTCCATATTTTCGTGCGTCTGCATGTGACTGTGTGTCTGCGTATACTCGTATATATGGATAGATGTGCCTCGCTGCCCTTGTATTGGTGTGTCATTTGCCTTTTTGCCATTTGTGCGCCATAATTGGAGTATGACTAACGGTTGTTGCGTGCGCGTTAGACGCTCTACGCCAACGGTTAGCTATAAATGTTGTTATTGCTGTAATTTTTGCTGTAATTGTTGTTGTTGTTTTTGTGTTGGTCCTGCTCCTAATAACCTGTTCGTCCGTAATGTTGCCATGACGCATACGTACAATTTATTTTGTAGCCCTTTTTTAGTCGCCTTTGTGCACTCACATATATTTATACAAATACAGGCAGTCAGACAGACAGTTGAAACATAGCTGTATAGTTATAAATTTTCATTCACCAACTCGACTGTTAGCGATAGCGAATTTTATTTGCGCTCTCGCATTCACAACCGTGCCTGTTGGTGTGTATATGTGCGTTGCATTTCTTTATGTGTGGGTGTATGAGTGTGTTCGCCATTTTATTGTGTGTAGCGTTGGCGTAATTTTCGCTTCAATGCATCGCAGTTTGTTGCGCAAATTAACGTTTAACTAGTTCTTTGAACTTTGAATGCCAATTTCTACATACCATATATATATACAAACATACATATGTATATGTATGTAGTATATGTTTGTAATTTCTGTATAAAAATATACAACTCTTTATTAGTTATGCTTTAATATTCTCTTTGGTTGCCGGCCAAAAATATTTTACCGTCATTTTCTGAAATTCTCCAGAATTAGTTCGAGCGAAATTTGTCTCTATATTGAGAACCAAAGCTCGGTATAGTAGCACCAAACTGAGTAAATGGATTTCTCTAAGTAAAATGGTTCAATTTGGACTTACTTCAAATATTTAGAAACGGATGTATAGACTATAATGCTTTAGTTTCTAGATTTATAACGGCATATCTATTGGATCCTTCTACTAGTAGTCAAACCGCATAAGACCAAACTAAGCTCTGAGGTCTAGAGTTCGACTCACTTGTGCTCTTTTTAATTACTTTTGTCACTTCCAGGCATAATTGGCCCAGGGAAATGTTGTAGGCTTTGTGAGCGTCATTTCAAAAAGCTTTGTAAACCACAATTTCATTGGTTAACGGCAATTTCAGTTCAATATCGATAAAATTAAAGTATAAATGTATTGGCGAATCTTGAGTGAAACCTTTTTTCATTTTTCATGGAGTATTTTAACTTATAGAAGTTAGAGAAAGCTTGAGAGCTTGGCTACATTAGAAAAAAACGACAAGTTAGAGCGAGCTCGAGTGTTCCGGTACATTCAAAATATTCTTCTTCCTGTAGAATGAAGTTGGAGTTCCTAAGAGAGCAAGTCGAATTAACTTTGAAAGTAGTAAATAAAGTCTCTCAAGTTATGGACGACAAGTCAGGCCGAGCTTGAGAGTTCAGCTACATTCAAAAGACTCTTCTCCTACCAGAAAGCACTTTGGAGATCTTCAGGGAACTGGTCTAAAATCGAACTAATCTGAATACAGTAGTAACGAAAGTCTCTTTCAAGTTTAAGATGGCAAGTCAGACCGAACTGGAGAGTTCAAGTATATCCAAAAGAGCCTTCTTTCAATAGAAAGTACTTTGGAGTTCTTAAGGGACCAAGTTAATCTTGAACATCTTAGTAAATTAAGTCTCTCCACTTATAGACCACAAATCTGATTGAACTTGACAGCTCAAGTACGTTCGAAAGAGTTCACTTTTAGTAGAGAACACTTAAAGGTTATTAGCGCAACTAAGGGGGAACCGCGTTGTAACTTCTATTGTACAGTTGGTGATAGAAATATCTAATCAAAAACAAGCTAGCTCGGACAGAGTAGTAATTAAAGTCACTCAAGTTATGGGCGACAAGGCAGATCAAGCTTCTGAGCTGAGGTACATTCAAAAGAGTCTAGGAGGTAACTAAGTTATCTTATCTTGGACAGTTGGTGATAACATCCCGAACACGTTAGTAAATAAAGTTTCGCACGTTATGGACCAACACACAGAGGTCAATAAAACTTCTCCCATCTCGTAGTTGTTGGGCGACTGTTTCTGATTTTATAGTATTGTTTTTTTTTTGTATATAAATACTCCGTCAGTATAAGACTATTAGAATAAATTGACTCTCAAAGGATTCCTAGAATATTCCTAGATATTCCTCGAAAACTCTCCTTTTTGGAGCTATTCTTCGTTTGTTAAATCGCGTGGTCAATAACAATAAATGAAATGCCGATTGAATGCTTCTCGTACCCTGTGTCTTTCTTCAGTCTTTCAGCATATTTATTATAGGTGTACATCAAAATGTAAAAATAAGAGCAAAATGAACGCTGACATTTGCGTTACTGACACTCTCCTCTTGCCCACGTGCCACCGCCATATTCGTGGTGTTGCTGCGGACCACACATTTAAGACTACTATTGTGTGTCGCAGCAACACCATAAGCATTACCATTATGTGCAAGGGCGGTTGCAACATTAGAGATTGACACGTGACCGTGCAATGATTTCGAATTTAACGATGTCACATAAGTTTTGCGCTGCAGAACGGAGTGATGTAGTGACCTACCTGGATTTGGCGACAGTAAAAATGGTGCATGGACATTGCTGAGTTCGCGGTGAAAGTTTTCGAGCATTTTGTTTCTCAAATATTAAAGCTTGTCTAAATAAATTGTAGTAATGAGTTCATGTTTCGATTTGACAAGGTTGAGTTCAAAAGCTTTCACCAAGTTCCCCGTTGGGCCAATCCAGCGGTTGAATAAAATCGCTCGATTGTGTCAAAATCCTTCGGCATAAGACCTTATACTCAAAACCTGTCAAACTTCTTCTCTTAGCTCAACTCTTTTAAGACTAGGTCGAACACTAAAGTTTCTACCGATTCTCAAACTTGACCATTTCAGCATCTGCATGCTCGACTCTGTCAAAATCCTTGGGCATATCCTTGAAAAAAGAGCTTAATGATTCAGTGAGAGAACAGAGCTCCATCTGTATTATTTCTTATTTTACCTTTTGTTCTTCCGTCCCTTATCTGAGTATTATACAAAGTTCTAGTTCTGGAAATTGTTGTTTGAATGTATTCCACTCTTGCGAAGGTTCCTATATTTTAGTGAAGTACAATTTCAATTCCAACCTCATGGAGCACTATACTTTGACCTCAAGACCAGGTTTTGTGAGAGTTGAAGTTGTAATGAGTCTACAGGGTAGGTTAGTTTTGAACTGTTAAGTGGACAAACCAGAAAAAGGTGGGAACTCTCATCAAAGTTAGTGTTTTGGCTCTACGAAACCGTGGTCAAGCCAATGATGTAGTCGTTAGACGTACTGATACGAAATTCAGCATTCTTCTCCGACAGCAGATACCGACAGCTGAAAACTAGGCAAGGAGTGTATGTGCTGTCTGTCATTATCAGATTCGTTTGTGTGCCTGGTCACATCGCTGGCAACTGTAAACCCAATTAGCTAACCAGAAAGTGCATTCTTGGCCCGCTCACATCCAAACGAGATCTTACTCGATCTACACCTCCCTTCAGACGGCGAAATCCTTTTGGCCTACGGTAGAAATACTTGCCCTGTGTAAAGTTCATCTTGCGCAATCGTAGGAATTCTTTCCAAAGGATTTCATTTGTACTCTGCATAAGACGCTTTGTCGATTTGTAAGGATTTTGTGGTCCAGTAAAAGCCTTAGCAGTTTTGTTAGGTACCAACCGGCATCCAAAGATGCCCAAATGAGATTCCTGTTAGGGTGGACTTCTTAACCAAGTCTTTATCCGCCAAATAGCTGCCTCTTTTTAATATTTTTTCTATTAGTTATACCCTATCCTTAAACAAATTGCATTAACTTTCTCCCATTTGACTTTTCTCGCTTTATTTGGAGCTTACTTTAGCAAACATTATTTTTCGTGAGCTCTGCATCGATTTCTTCCATTCTCCTTTGCCACTACATGCACCACAACACTACAAAAGCTTTGTTAGTGTCGACTTTCACTATTTTGCAGTGTCACCCCAAACATTGTTTTCGGACGTTGATGCCTTCATTAATGTTGACAACAATGCTGTCTCAGTTACACGATCTGTCCACATACTGAGTACGCGTATAACCGATGTAAAGTGCACCCAAAACAAAAAAAAAACCAAAAAAGGGGAAGAAAACGGGCGAATGTTAAAGTGAAAGTGGCAGTGAAATAAGCGCAAAAGGGTCGTTTCCGATTCCAAAATACACATATAATAAAATGAATAATAGACGATTGGGGGTAGTGGTAAATTTCGGCGTTTTTGTGTGTGTCTTCTTCTATTTTTGGCAATGAAATGTTATATGAGGGTCCATCTGCCCAAATATTAACATTGTTTTGTATTTATGCTGGAAATCGAGTCGAGTTTCGTAGACTTTTTAGGAGAAAGAGACTCTCCTCACAGAAGTTTGTAATATAACAAAACCGGAATTCTTTTTAATAAAATTTGTAGTTATCCGTAGAGACCAAAATCCAGAGAATATTTTTCATATATACCACTTTTAGATTTTATTATTAGACTCTTATGCTGATGTTTATGGTTGAATAAAGTTGACGGTTGCTTCTGTTACATGGATTCAGATGCCTTGGAATGGATTCTCCAAACAATACTGTTGAATGATTGGGTGGGTCTTGGTCTTGCGCAGATAAAAATTCAGGTCCATTTCGTTTAGGGAAAATCACTGTCGAGTGAAAAGACTGGCCATGGAAAAATAATACTGTAGGCGGTCCTTGGTCAGATAAAAATGGTTGGTCTTAGAAAGTTAGTATAAATCTTTAGATGTCGAAATTTCACGTTTAAGAAATGTTTTTGTTTTTAATAATAGCCACAATTTTCCACATTTATCATCAGAATAAATGAGACACTTGAGAGAACTGTAATGTCTTAGGTACTTTTGAGCTTGGGTGTTCATTTTGAGATATAAGAATTCAAGTCTGTTGGAGAGATAAAATAAGACTTTCTGAAGAGGTACGTAAATCCATATTAGACTAGGCGAAGTAATTCTTATAGTTTCAGAATTGAAAAGAAATAGGAACAACATCTCAAAACTAATTCGTCTAAGTTTATAAATAGCAGGACTCGACAAACTGACAATTTCGACGCAATCCTGATGAAACCGAAAAATTAAAAATTAACCACGTCTGATCGCTAGTGTCCATATTTATAATCTTCTTTCCAAATAGGGCTTTTGAGCTTTTTCCTGAAGTTCGCATTTACACTATTTTTTGCAAACACGGATTTTTTAAGCTAATCAATTTTTGAATTTTTCGTACCGCTATTAAAGCTTTTAAGTGAACTTTTAAGCTTTCTCCTAAAATTCGTATTTAACGTATTTTTACAAATACACATTTTTTAAGGAGATTTTGAGCTAATCAGTTTTTAAAGCTTTTCAGTGAGCTTTTGAGCTTTTCCCTAAAGTACGTATTTATACTATTTTTTGCCAAGAGAGATTTTGTAAGGAGATTTTAAGCAAATTCAGTTTTTGAATTATTCGTACCGCTATTAAAGCTTTTAAGTGAACTTTTAAACTTTCTCCTAAAATTCGAATTTTTCTTATTTTTGCAAATACACATTTTTTAAGGAGATTTTGAGCTAATCAGTTATTGAAGTGTTCGTATCGCTTTGAAAGCTTTTCAGTGAACTTTTGAGCTTTTCCCTAAAGTTCGTATTGATAAAATTTTTTACAAAGAGAGTTTTTAAAGGAGATTTTGAGCTAATAAGATTTTGAATTTTTCATACTGCTTTTAAAGCTTCTCAGTGAGCTTTTGAACTTTTCGCTAGAGTTCAAATTAATAATCTTTATTTACAAACAGAGTTTTTATAAAGAACTTTGGAACCTCTCAGCGAACTTTTAAATATTTCGGACCGCTTTTAAAAGAAAAATAACCAAAATGTTGGAAATTATTAAATATTATTATATTTTCATTATTACCTTAAATATGTACATAAGAGGCCAAGTCCGTTACAGTGCAATAAAGAGGAAAGTCTGCAGTTTTATTTCGTATACGGCTGGATAAATTTTACGTATTCTTGATAAAACTGAAAAGACAATGTTATACTAGACTAAAAGCATTCAAATATAATGACGTCTGATCATTAGAACTCATATTTATGATATAATTCTATAAGGCAAACAATATTTTTGCAAAAAGATTTCGAAGTTTTCAGTAAGCTTAAGAGCTTTTCGCTAGACTTCATTTTAGTTAGCGTTTAACAGACACAGTTTTTAAATATAAGAAACTACTGAACTTTTTAATGAGCTTTTAAGCTTTTCAGTGAGCTTTTAAAACATTCGAAACCATAATTCAACTGACAATTTCTAAACTACTGTAGGGGTTCGATATACTTTTTCTGGTATTAATAACATTTGTTTGCAATTCGACAGGTTGTGAAATTTTTAGTGAGTTTTTAAAAAATTTCGAAAACGATATAACAAAATTATAGAAGGTAAAATTTAATCAGAGCGGCCAAAACTCTATCAAAATTTTCTAAGCTACTTTATAATATACTTTTTTTGACTAAAAGCATCCCAAAATCACCTTTATACTCTCTTAGCCTTCAATTGCTCAGATATTTTCTTTATTTTGACATTTAAATGTTTACAAAAGCATTAGAAGGCACATAAAATCTTCGAGATTATTCATAAAAAGTCTATCAACCCCAACATACTTAAGTAACACCAATACAACTACACAAATCCTGTTACCCTTATGTGAATTCAGCTGTGTGTGTAGCTTAGCATTTAGTGGCATAGTCTTGTCCAACTTGCATTGGCATGTGTAATGCTTAATTGAATGCAATTTCATTACGAGCCGCAAGGACATCAGACACTGCTCATACACCTCCCACACACCATGCACCCCTAAACAGCACCCACAAGGCAGCTGAAATCAGCTAAACCACATCGATCGCATCTTCAATTTATTTGCGACAATACGACGGGAGAGAAAGTAGCAAATGAGGGAAGGAAGAAAGGGTGTGAGGAATGAACATACACACTCGCATATATGATTTGAACGCCTTCTCGGAAATACTGTTAGTTTTCGCTTACTTTTGGGTAGTTTTTGTTTGTATTTTCAGTTTGGGCTTATGCCTCATCTTCGTTGTTGTCTTGTAGTTGTTGTTGCTGCACAATTTGAGTAAGGCAAATTCAAGTTGACTTTCACGTCCATTTCATTTCACTTTTCTTTCGACTTCGCTGCCGCCACACAGCTGTCCGTTGTTGTTATTCTTGGCTTTGCGCAAAGCGGATGAGGCGCAGCGGCGGCTGGAGCTTGTTTACTTTTTTGCCTTTGTGACAGCATACAGACATGTCTATGCATATGTGTGCTGATTGTTGCTTTTGTTGTAGCTGGTAGATGTGGGTGCAGAATATGGATTTTCGAGGGCAAACGGAAATTGAGGCAATCGCTGCGGCGCAGGAAGCGCACAAGCGCGTACATAAGCGCATATATGTATGTGTGTTTGTAACTGAGTATTGGCTCAACCATGTATATCTGCATATACATATATGGGCACATATTTACCGATGCGCTAGTTAGGCACATGTCCATACTTCTGTGTGTCCTTATGCTCTAAAGCGTTTCTAATTTCGTTCAATACAATGACGTCGCTATTAATATAGACTTGCACGCTCTCATTGTGCCATTAAAGCTGTTCCGCGCCGAGGTCCCTGCCTTATTGTCGCGTCGTTGATTTGAGCCAAATTTGACTTTCGCTTGCTGATTGCAAGCAGGCTCGTGGAAATTTTCCAAATAGACACCTGTGTTAGGGGCATTTTAGACGCTTCGAACAATGCTAGCCGGTATTGCAGTTAAATCCGTTTACTAACTATAAAAAGATATTTTTTGGAAGTAGTTGTATTAGTGGTATAAAAGGAACTGCTCCATAATTGGTCCAAAAATATCGAACCATTTCTTTTTAATCAGATCTTATTTCTATATCAAATTGTATGTATGTAGTTGAGCAGTGGTTTAAGTAGTCTAAATTAAATTAGTTCGTAACCATTCAAAACAAGTTCAGATAATCGTCATCGCTATATACAATTAACTGCAATAAGTTGAAAAAATTTCAATTAAAAGGTCTTCAAATAGTTAATTTTTTCATTATCTAACCTGCTGTGTAAGTGGTCGCTAAGAAACTAGCTTGTAACTAGTTCAAAGCAATATTTTCAAAAATATTTTTTTCTCCCAAATTAAGTGTTTGAAAGAAATATCTTCAAATAGCAACAATTTCAATTTTCAACAAGTTGTGTAAATGGTCCCAAATAAACTAGTTTGTAACTAGTTCGAAGTAATATTTTCAAATTATGTTTTTCTCTCAACTTGAGTATTCGAAGTAAATATCTTGAAATAGTAACATTTTCACTTTTCAACCAGTTGCTTAAGTGGGCTTACATAAACTAGTTTGTAACTAGTTCGAGGTATTTTTTTGTTTTCAAACAGTTTTCATTTCTACAATAAATTACTTGCACGTAGTTGAAAAATTATTTAAAGGCCTGCAAATAGTTAGACGAACACTGGTGCTTAAGTTTTTTTCGAAAATTTAAGTCTATAATTACCCGGGCAATTATTCATGCACCTGACTGCATCCAGCGCATCAATGAATTCCATTGACTACAGCTGGGTATTATTTTCACATATACACTATGGCCTTAATACCGTTAACGCATTTACCGTAAGTCCAACACAGAGCCACTAATGCAAAGGCATTCACATTAATTGTTGCATGCAACACACTGCAGCATTGTTGCGACGCTAGCTGGCTAATGTTAATTTGTTATTGTTATTGTTGTCGTTGTTGCACTTACTTGAAGTCGCCGCTTGCGTTATCAGCGCTCAAGCTCAGCACAATTCGCCGGATAATGTTAATGCAATGGCACGTCAATAACTTCACTCATATTTCCCAAAATGCCAATAATGACCACGAATGCGCCGCCAAAGTGAGAGGGTGGTTTGGGACACACACACGTACACGCGCGCTTATATGTGCTTATCTGAGAAGCAGTGTATGTGTGCTTGTGCGACGCTTACATACGACGTGCGAAACTAATTTTCAACTGCCTGGTCACTCGCCGTTTCAACAGCAGCACTGTGTGTGTTGCCGGTCATCACTGGTCGCTCAAGTTATTAGTAGCGCTTGTTATGCGTTAAATTGTGCAGGCATGCAATCGCTTTATGCGGAAAGTGAAGTTTTCCTTGCGGATTAGCACTGGCCGTACACACACACACACTGATGCACACAGGCATGCATGCATATGTAGCAAGGCGATTACAGTACATGCGCTTGGCATCAGCCTGACATGTGTGCCACTAATATTGACTATTAATCACGCCCATACAAAAGCTTTAATTTGCTTTGACTTCTTGGTGTGGTGTGTGGGGGAAAAGAAATTTGCGTAGAAAATTGCACAACTCAATGGTCAAAAGTAGGAAAATGTTTGAGCGGATTTAAAATAATTTAACTCGGCTTGGTTGTCGTGGGCAATAATTCGTGTAAAATTTAGTGAAGATGTCTCGTCAAAAAGAGGAGTTTTACACATAAGGACTTGATTTTGATCGTTCAGTTTGTATGGCAGCTATATGTTAAAGTAGTACGATCTGAACAATTTCGTAACATATTATACCATTTTCTTAGGTAATAATCCACACCAAATTTTGTCAAGATATCTCTTCAAATAATAAAGGTTTCCATACAAGTACGAGTACTTTGCTTCGATCGGTCAGTTTGTATGGCAGCTATATGATATAGTATCATATACGATCTGAACGATTTCTTCAAAAATTATGTCATTGCTTTGGGTAATTATCCACACCAAATTTTATGAAGATAACTCGCAAAATACTAGCGTTTTCCATACAATGACTTAGCAGCGATCGGTCAGTTTGTATGGCAGCTATATGCTATAGTAGTCCGATATCGCCAAAACTGATAAATGAGCAGTTCTTTTGATAAAAATGGGCGTGTGAACGGTTTCAGACCCATAGCTAATCTAAATGAGCGTCTTATATACAGAGCGCTGGACATGTGGAGAGACGAATAGGGCTTAATCGGCTTAATTCGCCGCGACCATTTATTTATATTTATTTTATCAGCGAGGTTTTCTACTAAGTTTTTCATACTTCGTGGCAAACTTAACATACATTGTACTGGTTATAATAACTGGTTGGATACCAGTCCAAAAGCAATTAGTCTTCAACTAGACTCAAATTCGTTCAGTTTAATTAAAATATAGTGAAAGATATTGTATTCAAACTGCTTTAACAGTGCTTGCAACTAATTTAGTAAAACAATTATTAATTTATTAAAAGCGGTCTGAATGGTACTTGTTGTTAACTAGACTGAAAGCAACTAAAGCAGAATTAGTCAAAGATCATATTTTTGCATAAAACTAAATAAAATAAATAAATAAAACACAAAAATCTCATTACATTCTGTTCAGTATGTAGTAACTAGTTTGATACCAGTTCAAAAGTGATTACTCTTCAACTAGTAGTCATTTAGTATAGTGTAAACCTCGTCCAAATTATTATATTAAAATTAATTAAACAGTGGTTAAAACTAACTTAGTAAACCAACTAGTTTAAAAGATGTCTGAAAGTAACTAATTCTTAACCAGACTGAAAACAACTAGTTGAGAACTATTTTTAAACTATATATCTATATTAAAACTCAAACTCCAAAATCTCATAACATTCTGTTCAGATGATAATAACTAGTTTGATACCAGGCCGGAAGCAATTAGTCTTCAACTAGTCTAAAACTCATTAAGACTGAAATTATTTGACCTAGTTTAAGCCTCCTAAAAAATATTATAAAGAATTTATTTAAACAGTATTTGCAAAAAATTAGTAAATCAGCTAGTTAGGCACCGGGCTGCTATAAGTAATTCTTAACTACTCTGAAAACAACTACTGTAGAACTAGTTGAAAATTATATTTCTGTTTTAAACCAAACTCAAAAAGCTCATTACTCTTTTAGATTGGCGCTATTTCAATACCACCTCTAAGCAAAAATTTCTTGGAAACATACTTATATAGTACAATAGGAAAAAATTTATTCCTTCCTCTCACTCTTACAAGTCTGCCATACACAATTTGACTTCAGCAAATTGAATTACAAACTCATGTTCACTTCCTAATTACAAATACATTTAGCTTTTCATTAAAATATGCAAAAACTTGACAACAACAAAAATTAACACCCAGCAAGTACTGGAAATAGAATTGAAATGTTCGAAAACTTGCACGCTTAATTTCGCCTCAGAAATTATGTTAAAACTGTGAAAATGATTTTGACACTCTACAGACACATAACAAGTCACACTTAGGCCAAGCAAAGCATTCCCAGCCGGTATAGTCCGTGCATAGCTACCTTCAGTCCAGCTTATAAATATGAGTGTGTGTGTGTGCTATGTGTAGATGTCAGTGTCAGCTCCTGGTTAGCCTCGTAGCTAGCAATAGTCAGCAGTGCCAAGCGCATAGTGTTGCTGCTCTGAAGCTAAGAGCCATGCGGACACCTTACTCAAACACCTACACGCATATAACAGTAAATATAAATGTGTATATGTGCCTGGCAGCCAACTTTTCAATTCTCCTGCATTTTCAATTTTTAGCTTTCCAGCTTCGAGTACTTAAAATATACATAAAACTTAAATGATTTAAAGAATTTTATGCAAAAATCCGCTAATACCAGTTTGCCAGAGCAAGTCAAGTCGAGAGGACAGCAGACAGCGTGGTAGTGAGTCTTGGACTAGCGAGCATGTATTGTGAAACAGCTGACAGCTGGACGGGCAGAGGCGAGACAAGAAATACACTGTAAATAAGAGAGATTGATTTTCTGCAAGTCATTGATAAGTCGACAAGCTACAGACAAAGATTTTCTCGGAAATATAATAAAGTAAATATTGTCGATGTTTCCCAGATATAAATATAAGTTCTCATATGAATATGATTCGTAACTATAACTCACTTGTAGTAGAAGCTGAAAACTTTTTACTGATCAAGCAAACAATATTTAAACTCCTGTTCTCATTCCTTTTCCGATTTTTTCATATGCGCCTCAATGTATGCTTCACTTTACAGGAATTCACCATAGGTAAGGAGTAGCGTACCTCTTGGCGGCTGATTCGATTCAGAAAGCTTCTCGGTAATAGCTCAATATATACTTGATATTGGTATTCACTATGGATAAAGAGTAGTATACCTTTTGGGCGCGATTCAAACCAGAGAGCTTCTCGGTAATAACCAAATATCTTGTCATTATCTCAAACTTTTTTCTTTTACAAATATTCCAAAAAAACATTCACATTGAGTAGCTTCTATCGAAATATCCATATTTCTTTCAGTGTATAGACGCTTTATTTCATTTTTTCAGTCAATTGTTGTAGTTGATTTTGTAATTGCTGTATTCATTGTTGCTTTACCGTTAGATTGTTCGGTACTTGTTGTTTCAGCCAACGCTTACAGCTGTTGAAAAACAATTTTCCAACTTAATTTAAATAAAATATCCACTATGGGACAGCAGCGCTGACAAAAATGGCAGAGAGCAATGGCAGAATAAATGCTTGGAGTGTGGGTGAAAGGGAAGCTAATAAAGGAGAGATTAGAAAAAGAGTAAGATATAAAATAATACGTTGAAAATTAAGCGGTATGATTCGGAAAAATATAATACTGTGGTACCGCGTAAAGAACTCTCTTGAGGGTATGGAGAGAAATCTACATATATCCGCCTTAAGTGATAAATTAGTATTTTCGAAAAAGATCTCGAGCTAACTTTTGAATATTTAAATTTTTTTTGAAATTTTTTTCAAGTAGAGGCAATTCGAAAAATTTTCGAAATTGATTTCGAAATTAAAAGTTTTCGAAATTAAAATTCGAAAAACATAAAAAAGGAATTGGCAAAAAAACAACACATAAAATAAAAAGCTTAAAGACTGAACCGACAATGGCTCCGAAACAATATACATATAATATAAAGCTATGGTAGCTGTCTTGTCCTGATCTTGTGAGAGTCTCGAGATAAATCTCTCTTTGTCTTACATGTACTAAATTTGTATTTCCGAATAAATTTTCTAGCTAAATTTTGCAAACATAATATTTTTTTCTAACATTTTTTCAAGTAGAGGCAACCCAAAAAAAATTTCGAAATTATTTTCGAACTTCAATTCCGAAAAATAAAATAAAAAAAGGATTAGATAAAGATTAACACATGAAATAATAAGCTTAATGACTGAACCGACAAAGGCTCCGAAACAATGTATAAAACTATAATACCATGTTAAGAGCCCTCGTGAAAGTCTCGAGAGAAATCTACATCTGTGTTATGTGAACTATATAAATAATTTCGAAAAAAATTTCGAGCTAACAAATTAACATTTAAATTTTTGTTTCAGAATCTTTTCAAGTAGAGCCAAGTCGAAAAATATTCGAAATTAATTCCAACATAGACATAAAACAGTAAGATTTAATAAATTTTTTTGGTAATTTTTTCAAGTAGTGCCAGCTCGAAAAAATTTTAAAAATAATTTCGAAATTAAGAGTTTTGAAACTAGATTTCAAAATTAAAAGTTGTCGAAATTAAGTTCGAAACTACAAATTTTCGAAGTTAAGTTCGAAATTACAAATTTTAGAAACTAAGAAACGAAATCAATTTTCGATCTTTAGTTTTAAAATAATTTTGTATGTTTTATGTGTTTAAAGTGAGTACAACTTAAAGTCTTTCCGCATTACACTGCTGCCAATCGCACCTCTTCTGCCCCACTTCTCTCCTCAATCGAATTTGGGGCCGCCATCGCAGTATTGTATGCATGTATTTACACCAACACACAACACAGTTCCACAGCGCCGCATCGGTGTGCCACCAGCGCTGCGTTTGCTCTTTGCTGTTGATTCGAGTTGACTTTAGTTGGCCGTTTAAAGCTTGACTACTAACAGGCACCGCCACTGATTGGATTGCTCGGCTCGCCCCAAACTGCTTGGGTCGGTTCGCCACAGCACAGTTAGTCGCAGTGTACCGTTAGCGTTGTTTTCTATTAGTTCTGTCACTTGACTCTGCACATTTTCCCATTTTGCATTTGTCGCGCTGGTTTATTGAAGGATACTAGCGGCTGCTTGGTACTCACCGCGCCGGCATTACTCGCTGCCATCGTCTTGAACTCATAAATATTAAAATGAGAAATTTCAGATTTTATTAATTTATTGTTTTGTGCGACGCGACGCGTTGTAAGTGCAAGTGGCACGTTTTGCCCGTTGAACGGCAGCAGTCATACATATAAACACATTCTATATACTAGAACTTGTAGTTCGCTGCAAAATGAAGTTGACTGCCTCGGAGCTGCTGCGCGGTGCTCTTGGCGACGTGGGTGACAAAATTAGCTTCGCTGAAATGCTTAGGGACAATACTGTGCTGAAAGATGTGGTAGCTGTAGCTGTTTCTTTTTTACTCGCAAGTGTGGAAATAAACATCGTTGTTAAGGTTGGTGCGACTAAAACTCACTGGAGTAAATAGGGGTCGCTGACTGTGAATGATAAATGTTCGAGACAGCTGGGAGACTTCTTTGATTCCGCTGCGAACCACGTAAGATGACATTTCAAGCCAGGCTCTTCAGAGGCTTTAGATTTTATACCTTACGCAGCTTATGATCTTTATTCAAACTATATAAAAGCTCAAAGCGTGAAAAAACTATAGCAGTCAATTTCCACAAGCTTCTCTTGAGAAGAATTTGTGAACGAAAAAATAATTTGCCATAGGCAGCAGATCCGGACTACAAGACGGGTACCGACAGAGCTCCCGATATGTCTGATGAGTCACCACAACTGCAAGTGACCATGCGTTGTCTCGACGGAACACAATTCCTATCTACATTGGTCATTGGGAGCAGCTCCTAATAGCAGATTTCCTGTCAATCCCAACCCGGTTAGGTTAGGTAAGTGATCTGATATCTGATGAGGCCACACATATTCTCACTTGGCCTGCTAGAGGCAGCTGTTCGTTGTCGCAAATTTGCTCACGAAGACAAGGCTCGTTTCCATCCTGAAGAAATTTGAGTAAGAGTGCCTTTACTGATTGTCTGATGAATCCGCTATAGCCAGGCACCCAGCCAAATAATATGAAAATAGATCGATGCTAGCTTGACTAGCTTCAAGCTCACTGTCAGCGAGCGAGGCCTATATACATAGCAACTCTGTTTTTGAAGTGCATGCTTAACTCCGAGAGGGAAGCCGCACTTAAGAGAAGTACATCTACTGCTACTATGATGGCTGCCACTTTTGCTTGAGGGACACTACAGTGCTTTGACAGCCTGAAGTAAGAGTTGATTGAGAGCTCCCAACGTAAGACTCAGTTTACAACTTTCCCCTTGAGTTTCGGTCCACCCGCGAAAAAGCTTACTGTCCCCCTTCTCTAGTCTTTCTGCTCCATCCATAACCATAAAACACATAGAAAAACCATTATCTCCAACACGGTCGTAATACCATGTATTGATGGATGGTTCGAGTGGTCTCTTCTAGGTTGGTTATCTATTTCTTTCTTATTTACGAATATGCGGAAAGCGGAATGAGGGCTTTTGCCTCGTTTAGAAGCTGGAGTTTGAGTCTAGCTACGCAGTAAACCTAGTTTCACGATTCTATAATCAATATTAAGCCACAGATTAGACGAGCTGAGCTTGATGCTGGAATATTATTTGTAAAATACTTTAAGAGGTTAGGTCCTTTAGATCCTTTGAGGTTGCTGTTGCAACACTCCGTCAAAAAAAGCTTGAAATTCTCTATGCTCCGACTTTTCACTTCCTAGTTACAGCCCACCAAACTATTTCTATTGTACTCCCAGCATTTACGCGACAGAATGAGTTAATGCAAATTCTGCAATGTAAAATTTAAAATTTAATTGAACGCTAGCACTCCACGTATTTTGCCTTCGAACTCTCATTACGGAGGTGTAACCCATAAATCAACACATTTGCGCATAAGCATATTGCCGCCGCACGTACACACGTACACACGCACACATGCACAACACGTTGCAACACCGTTATGTGGCCGCAGTAACACCCTAAACCGCAAATCAAAATTTATAGCTGTCGTGTTGCAAATATGTCGCCGCGTTCAGCCTCAAAATGTGACATTAAAATGCGCATTATTTATTTTGCTTGCAACTTGCCAGCAACAACAAATCCGAACAACAAGAAAAAATCTTAACTTCGGCTGCAACGAAGCTATAATACCCTACACGTATAAAAAAGTTACCATACAAGAACTTGGTTGTGCCGGTTCAGTTTGTATGGCAGCTATATGCTATTGTGAACCGATCTGAATGATTTTTTCTGAGATTGTCACGTTGCTTCGAGGAATAATTCGAGCCAAATTTCGTGAAGATATCTCTTAAACTAAACAAATTTTCCATATAAGCACTAGATTCCGATGGTTCAGTTTATATGGCAACTACAGGCTATAGTTATCCGATCTTCATAAGTTCTTCAGATATTACACCCCGGCTTTGGAATATTATTTTATCCAACTTTTGTGAAGATATATCGTCAAACGGAAAAGTTTTCCATACAAGAATTTTATTTCGATCGTTCAGTTTGTGCGGCAGCTATAAGCCATAGTGGTCCATAATCGGCGAGTTGGGCAAATGACCCCGTTCTTGGAAAGAAGAGTACGTCCGCAGAATTTCAGGTCGATATCTCAAAACTAAGGGACTAGATCGCGTATATACTACTCAGGGTATAAAAGTAAAACTTTAGTAATAAGCAACAACAACAACAGCAATAATAACACAAAATAGTCTTTACTAACGAAGTCACAAAAACAACATACGAAAAAGTATCACGCGTAATAACAGCGCAACAAAAACAACAGCAACATATGAACTCATTAGTTGCATGCAACTTGTGTGTGACAAACGTGTTCAAATAGGCGCACAGCCTCCCGGACCAAATGTGACGACCTATAACACGCACAACGGCGAAAAAAACTGAACTCAATGCGCAGTAAAATGCATTTCTTTAAATGTTGTAAGCACACACACTTGCCACCACGCTGCAGTGGCACTTAAACTGTTGTTGTTGCTGTTGCCGCCGTCGCTGCTGGGTTTCTGCATGGCTGCATGATTTATGTTGCGCCAGCGTGCAACTAAATCATCGGAAAACGACGCTAAAGTAGGCTGATAGGCGACACGATGCTGGCTGGCGTCGTCTTCTCTGGATTTCTTGCCACAACGTGCTTTTATTTATTTAAGCAGCATTTTATTTCTGCTTTTCAATTCTTGCTTGCAAATGAGGCTCGCTGTGGCCCGTGTACTTTTGCTGTTTAACGATCGACACGCCTTGCAAATAACTCAACGCATTGTCGACGTAAGATTCGCCAAGCGTCTAAATGCCACAAAATGAGGCAATGAAATGCTGCTAGTTTTTTATTTACTTTTTCTTGCTGTTATCACGAATTGTGCGTCATGTTGCATTGCTAATGTGCACGTTGCAGTTGTCACAAATTACTGTGGTTGGGGACTAAGTGGGAAACGGCTGAAAACGGTGACTAGAAAGCTTGCTTCAAGTACCGAATTCAACTCGATTTTTAATTCCATCTAGATAAATAAAAATTTTTTGACAAAAATCTGTTTTGGAAATGTTTTCATGCAACGAATGCTTTCTTATATTACACGAATAAAAATAATGCATTTCTCTCTCTCCCTCTCTAACTCACTCTCGCCATAGCATGTTGTTGTTGATGCGAAAGCGAATGTTTTGTGAAATAATTTTGAAGAATGGCGTCGATTTGACAGCCTTAGGCCGAAAAAAATTCGTTCCGGTGACTTAGAGCCGACTGTCCTGGGAACGACTCGCCTTAACATCTCCTGTACGACCTCCCGTCGATTGTAGTTGGTTATATTTATTAGACCCAACTCCCTCTCCTACAATGTAGTGAATTCTCTCTCTCTCCCTCTCTGTTCTCTCTCTCTCCCTCTCTTTCTCTCTCTCTCCCCCCTCTCTTTCTCTCTCTCACCCTAGCAGCGTCGATGATAGTCAGTTGTTGTTTGCTATATGTTTTTTAAATTTCCACATTCTCTCCAACCTTCCCCCACTGTTCTGGTTTCCCTCTCTTTCTCCGTTACCGAAACGGCGTCGACGATAGTCAGCTGTTATTTACTATATATTTTAGTTTTCACTCTCTCTCTCTCTCTCTCCTGCGATCTCATACCGATCTTGTGCAAGCTTTAGTTGTATCTTTATCAGAGACCTACTATCGCTCTCTCATACTCTCTCGTTAATTCTCTAGTGCTTGGGATTGAATTTTCGGTGAATATAAATCAAAATAATACTTCAACTCGCCCTCCATTCATGTAACGAACTCTCTTATCATTCCACAACTGAAACATACAAATTTTTTTTCTCTCTCTCCCTCTCTCTCATCCATACAGCGTCTAATATAATCGGCTCTAGTTTGTTATAAATTTTAGACTAAACTCGCTCTCCATCTTTTTTTTACCGATCTAGTCTGTTGTTTAGGTCTATTTTTACCAGAGTTCTATCATCGCTTTTTCTTTCGCTCTCGATAATGTTCTACTGAATGGTGTTGAAACTCTCGAATATGCTATAAATGCCTTCTGTGCTTCTTTTCACTATCACATAATATTTCTCACAGCAGTTTTTCTGAATGAAGAAAAAGAAAATTATTGAGTTATACTTTTCCATTTTCTTTCTTTGCCGTAGTAATAACAGAGAGATAGAAAGAGAGAGAGAGAGAGAGAGAGAGTGAGAGAGAGAGTTTAAGCAATTCTTCAACGAAGAGTGAAATTTCGACATTGATCTTTATCAACCACTCAAATCAACATCTAGGCAATCAAAGAGAGTAACATCGACCGAGCTTCGCTCTCACAATACTATTTAGCAATTAAGGGAGAAAGTCAAAATGCAAAGCTTTAGCATAGAATTTTTGCATTCCTGTTATTGGGAAAAGCTTAAGAAAACATTTTAAGGAAGAAATCAGCGAAAATCTGCAGTTTTTTTAACTTTCAGTAATTACCGTTATTTTTGGAAACTTTCTCCTTATCATTCCTTATAAAGAAATTGCGGTTATTTGTTTGCGTCTCTCACAATTCACCAAAATATATGTGTTCGTTGTTCTTGTTGTTGCTTTTTTATCAACATTGACTTTGTTGCAATTTCAGTTGCTAACAACAACAACAATATTCACTTAGCGTTGATGGTTAAGCTAATGAACGACAATAAGGACTAAGTAACGCACACACACACAAACACAAACGCTTAATAAGCACGCAAACAAATGTCGCTTGTTGTTGTTGTTGTTGCTCTAGATTGATAGTGTACGCAGTTAAAATTGTTGTAACAGCAAAGTCAAACAAAGTTGAGGAATATGCTGATTGTAAGAAGGTAGTTGTATGTATGTGTGTGCATATATATGTATATGTATGTATGTTTGTATGTTTGTATAATTACGTTGATGCCACTGCGCTTGCTCAACAGGATGTTTCAATGTTACTCCATAGCCATTAATCATCTTCTAACAAAGACAAACATCAGCTTACAACAAACAGCAAATACAAACATACAAAATAAACGACCACAACTACGGTGGCAATTTCGGCAAATGTGTTGGTCAAAGCAATGGCTGACATATACACACTTATCTTTTACGCCAAAAACACCAAGAGGACAACTGTTGTGCCTGGAAGTTTGGAGAACAAGCTCTGTAGGAAAATTCAATAGCTTTTTGAGGTGTCGTGGTCCCGAAAAAATCAAGTTTTAATGAGAACTGGTATCATGGTGAGCATAACTAACTAACTAACTGTATTGATTTTCTGTGAGGTGGTACTTCAACACGTCTCCACCTGATCTTTCCAAAGAAGTAGAGGCTTTTCTTTCCTTCTGCTTCCACTGGTAGGTACTGATTCGCTGAACTATCGCTGTGTATATCGTACAGCTCATCTTTCTATCGCTGCAATGGAGGTGCAAAGAACCATTAATCTTCCGCAAAACCTTTCTCTCGGACAGTCCTAAAACTGACTCATCAGATGGTGTCATTGTCCATGGCTCTGCACCTAATGAAGGGCTTGTAGATTTTGAGTTTGGAGTTTGGACTTTACTTCTCAATTACCTACTCAGTCCAAAGAAGCAGCTCGAATAATTTTCTCCAGCAGTAGATTGCAGAAGTCGCACGATAGGGTGTCTGCCTCGCTTGGTATCGAACGGCTCGGCTATCGGAGCTTTTGGTACTACTCAATGTCAGTTTACACAGCCGTATTAGTTTTTCATGATACCAAGTTCAGACATCGCGGCTTTCGAAGGCGGCTTTAAAATAGACGGAAAGGTGGTGAATTGAATAGCTCGGCAATGAAACATCTATTCCATTTTCATTGATTGGGGAATCGGGTTCGTCATCACCAGATTTTACACTTTCACTGCCGTTCACTCGTTTCTTATATTACTGTTATTGGTAAGTTGTTCTAAAGTACCATCTAAGATAACTGTACGAAGGATCCTACATTTTCTGATGAAATACCTTCAGCGTTCCGTCAAAAAAGTACGCTTAAAAATTATCCACATTCATTGAAATCTTCAACTAGTTGCCTTAGAGTTAGTCGACTTAATTGATCTGAACACTATTCCGCCATGGACTCTGCCCTCTCCTCAATTACTGTTAATGGCGTTGTGAAGTATGCAACTTGCATGTCAGTGTCTTGTGAGATGCAAATATCCATCAACCCTTCAGTAGCTTGCAATCTTTATGCGCCCCCGTGGCACTTCAGCTGCAGACACAATGTATCCCTTAGTATAAAGCGGACAACCAGACATATACCGTCATGTATTTGTAAGCTTATTGGTGAGCATTGCATTGCGTGCGAAATTCCCCCCTTGTGGCACATTAAATCAGCTATTGATTCGACGTACAACAGTACGCAGTGGCAAGTAATGCAAGCGCATCATTCACATTAACCTCACTCATTTGTCTTATGACGCCGGAGGAGTTGTTCTTGAGAATGTATATGAGCTTATGCTGCTTTTGGGGTTTTCTGCACTGTTCAGGTAAGCTTGCGTTGGACTTGGAAGAAGTTGCAGTAGTCGTAAGCGAAGTGGCTTCTAAGGTTTCGAAATATTAAAGCGATCCTAAGGACTACCCGGTAACCTAATATATGTAGTTTTTACTCCTTCTTTGATCTTTCTCCAAAAAATAAATTCATTGATATAAAATTTAGAGATGAACTAGGGTCTGATATTCTTGTGCAAGCATATTCAAAAGTGAGCTTTTGACGGATGGCAAAGAGTTGAAGATGCTGTCTTCTGTAGGAAGCTCTCCATCAACTCCAGTCAAAGGCTGCTGTGGCGTCTTTCAAGCTAAGGTAGCTGTCACCAAGATGGCAATAGATGTACTCTGCCAAATTGCAGCTTCCTTCAGAGAGTTGTGCTTTCACTCCGTTAGCCGAGCGGCTTTACTGGACTTGAGCTCGCTGACTGTGAACTCTAAAGTAGTTAATTAGGGCATGATCTCGTTAGCAGAAGCATAAAGTTTCTTCCATATTAGACTTGTATGGGTGGTCGCCGGTAACTACATAACCGATGAGGGTGCTGAGCAGCGCTCTCTTAACCCAATTTCATAAGATTGGAAGCAAGCCAGTATTCCTATGTAATCTTGCGTTCTAGTGCTGAACCTATAGATCTCCAGTAGTGAGCTCTACCATCGCTGGTCAACAACCAGAATATGTGCGATTGCGAGATTCTTCTTGCCCAGAGTGAAGCTTTGGATCCTCCACACTACCTTGCTCTTAGCAATGTTAAACTCGCCGCAATTGTAGATATTCTAACTGGACGTTCTCTAATAAGTTCACACGTGGTGCGGCTAATTATTTGGTGAAACACTCTTGGCCGGAGTTATATGGATGAAGGCGAGGTGGAAGCATATTGTCACTTTCCCACTCTTGCTTCGTCGATCTATGATGATCTGATGATCCAATTTTGGAAGTTTATGAGTAACGCAAAGCTTGAAATCCTGCCCAAATAAAATATATCGACGGCCTCAATATATCAGCTAGTACTTCAAGTATTCGGATTTGAATGATAGATTGAAACTTTCGGTCGGTGATATTTAAGATATCCCTCTGGTAATGTGCTATATATCAGAAAGTACTTCGTATCTTCAGATTTTAAAGATATTTAAAAGTTACGAACTGGGATCTTGAAAAACCCGCTCTGGTCGTACGCTATATATTAACTAGTACTTCCAGACTTCGTATTTTAAAGGCACTTGTGAAGCTTTGAACTAGGGTCTTTCAGATCTCAACCATTTTACGTCACTTTAATGTGGCCTGAAGGGTTTAAAAACAGTCTTAATAAGGTTCTATCTTCAATATTAGGCTCCTAATCGGCGATGGAACGAGAAGTATTATACCCATGGTCTTTAATGTGGCCTTAAAGCTTTAGAAACAGTCTTAATAAGGTTCTATCTTCAATATTTGGCTCCTAATCAGCGATGGAACGAAAAGTATTATACCCATGGTCTCTTCAAACTTTGAAAAATTTATCAATTCTATAAGTGAGAGCCTTAGTATGAGCTCATTTCTGTTGAATTGTTGTTATACGCTAAGGTTTGGTTCCAAGAAGAAAATCGCCTTCCATCAAGAACGTACCAATATATCTTATATAAATAGTGTAGGTTCCTACTTGATTCTAACGTATGGCGCGAAGAGCTTTACGCTAAGGTTTGTATCCAGAAGTAGGATCGTCTTCCCAGAAAATTGTACGACTATCTCTGTTTAATTTCATTATTCAAATTTCTCTTCCGTTTCACCCACTTCCTACAAAACTGATGCTTAGAACCCCACATATAAATGTCTCGACTGCTGTCAAATGTCCGCGCGTGTCCTCGAGGTCCATTCAACGGCTGCACCATCAATTCAATGTAATCTATAAACACCGTCAATTATCGTCTTCACTATGACTTGACAAGCCCTTGAATGCAATGCCTTAATGTCTTAATGAGAATGCGAGAGGAGTTGAGCACTCTCCTTCGCTGTTTGTATGGATGTGTGTAGTGACTGAAATATTCGAAAATTAATATGCGTCAACTGCGCCTATACACAGTCGTCAGCGCACCTCTATCAAACATTCAAACACACACACATACATACATATACAGTGCCATTGTCATTGTCTTCCACGCGCAATTCACATGTTGAAGGCAACGGCATTCAGCGCCGCTGCAACACAATATTGATGCAACAGCAATAATCAACAACAACTAACTGTCGCCCTGGTAGCATCAAAGCGTCGTACTTGCAGCTAACGGTTGTTACATATGACACACACACACACACACATATTTATATAAGCGCATGTTTTTAGTGCTGTTGCGGTGCGTGTGGTTTATTGTTAAATGTAGAATTTGGCATTTGATTGTTGTTATTGTTGTTGTTGTTGTGCTTTACATCGCATTGTCTGCCATTGCTTTTGTTGTAGCGTGTGTGTTGTGTGGTGCAACATATTGCAACGACATAAATGCATAATTAATTCGTTTTTAGCTTGACATTACGCTTGGGTATAGCGCGATGAGCAATTTGCTGGTGGGGTGGCAGTGTGAATATAAGAGAGTAAGAGAGAGAGAGAGTTGAAACGGAGTTCCGAAAATACTGCGAAGCGCCCAGAAGCTGTGGAAATGCAATGGAACTATGCTGTATGCTAAGAAAACCGCAAGTTGGTGAAGCACCTGAGCTTGGTCTTGAGTCTCGGGCTCCTTCAGCCTTCTGGATCTCAAGAGAATTCGCGCTTCATGCCACCGATCTGCCATTTTTCCACGAGCTTCAGTTTCTACATAACCCATTTTCCGCACTTTTTCGTAAGCTAAAATCGCTTTTATTCGGCGTTTGCTGTTGGGGCGTGGCAAGTTTCACTCTTCCGCGAATATACACACACATACATATGTAAAAATGTATGTGTATCCTCTTCCACACACATACACATATGCATATACATATGTTGCTACTCAACTTTGACTTCGTGCTAAATTGTTTTGAAATCGTTGTTAATTAGCAGCAGCAAATGCCACAATGTTGACAGCGATGGCAGCAACAACAATAACAACAACAATAACAACAAAAAACAACAAAAATAACGACGACAACGGCATATGTACCCAAAAGCGGCAACAACGTCAAAATAGCGAAGTCAGCGACAACAACAACAACAGCAACAACAACAAATTACAACGAAAACAACAACAACGACAACAGCTTACATATGTGCTACACCAGCGGCAATCATGTGCAAAAAGCGTCAAACACAACAACAACAATTTCACCCAACAACAACAACACCAACAAAAGCAGCAAGCAACGCAACAACAACCACAAATGTAGTCATTAATAATAGCATTCATTGCTCTTGCTGTTGTTGTTGTTCTCATTACTGGCGTGATCATTTATAAATTTCCAGCTTTTAATTGCCAGCAATAAATAAAAATTTGCGGAACACCGCTTCGTGTGAAGTTTCCATATAAAAATTGTATTTATTTTTATGCCACATAAACGTGCAGCCGTTTAATATATGCGAAATGAAAAATGTGGTAAAGAATATCTCGGAGATCAAAGCCATCAGACGGTGGCAGATGATTAATTTGAGGGTTGTTTATTCGCTATGGAGTGGGAATTATTTTGACCATTCGTGGTTGGCTTTTTATACAGTTGACTTGCTTCAAATTGTTGGGTCTAGCCTTGGTCTTTGACATAGTACTGGTTCTTGCCTTCGACTTCGACAAAGACTTCCATTTCGTCCTCGTCTTCGAGCTCGACTTCATCTTCGTCTCCCTCTTCGTTTTAGAGTCAGTCTTTGTCTTCGTCCTGGTCTTGATTTTCATCATGTTTTTAGTCCTGGACTTGGTCTTGGTCTTGGTATTGATATTGGTCTTGGTCTTGGTCTTGGTATTGGTATTGGTCTTGGGCTTGGTTATCGTCTTGGTCTTGGTCTTGGTCTTGGTCTTGGTCTTGGTCTTGGTCTTGGTCTTGGTCTTGGTCTTGGTCTTGGTCTTGGTATTGGTCTTGGTCTTCGTCTTGGTCTTGGTCTCGGTCTTGATCTTCGTCTTCGAACTCATTCGAACTCGTCTCAGTCTTCGTATTCTTCTTTTTCTTCGGCTCGGTCTCAATGTTGGTCTTGGTATCAGACATGGTCTCGATCTGGTCTTGATGTTTTTCTTCGTTACTTAGTCTTGGTATTGGTCATGGTCTCGTTTTTTTCTTAGTCCCTTGTCTCGGTCTTGGTTTTGATCTTGATTTACATTATGTTCTTAGTCTTGGACTTGGCATTAATTTCTGTCTTAGACTCGATCCCGTTCTTGGTCTTCGTATCGTTCTTGGCCGTAGTCGTGGTCTCGGGTCTTGATCTCCTGTTCTTGTTCTTAGGACTTAATTCTAATGACAAACATCTTCACAAGCAGAAAAACATTTTCAAGTTCTTCAAAATTCCCACTCCCTTCATAAATCACAAATTCCAAGCGTTCTCCCACCCACCAAAAAGCTGAACTTCAACAGCCACTTGAGTTGGCTTCATTAAAGCAATCATTGACCATACTTAGCGGTTTTATGAAAATATGAATAACAGTTTGCCACAGCAGGGTGGAGGCGAAGGCGGTCGAAAGTTTAAGCACAGTTAAAAGGTTAGCAATCAAAGCAACAATATTCCGTTATAATTATATGCTTGTACATACACATATTCATATATACTCTCCCAAGGAGTTGTATATTCATTGCCAAAGAAAATATTTTCACAAAGCTTGAAATAATTATTTCCGACAAGCACTAATTAAACAAACAATTCAAAACAACGGCAGCAACAACAACAACGACATTTCCATTGTACGTGCACTTAGCATTGCCATCATCAGCAAAGTAAATGTTGCCACGCGGCTGGCTCAATGCCAACACCACCATCAGCGGTGTAATCCGCATATTCTACGAAGCTTTACGCGCAACTCTCGCCTCTCTTTCCTGCACACTAAACACCCTGCCTCCTCACCACTGGATATTGTTTGACGAAAAAAGTGTTTGCTGCACATTTCTCAGCGCGGCTGCCAGCTTGATCTCCAGCGAGTGAACGATTGGTTAGGTAGTCAAGCGGAAGTTGCGCGCGTCCGTCCGCCTGCCACACACACATGCCGGCAAGCATTGGTGCATACATTCGCCCAAATTTTATTCAAACAAGCACACACAATTGCAATGGTATTTGTGTTTATATTTGTTTTTGCATTTGCTTTGGCAAGCACGTTGAGCGCACGTAATGTCGAGTTGAGTACCGAAAATCCACTCGAAAGCTGAGGCAATCTAATGCCTTTGCGGTAGGAAATTTAGCTGTGTGGAATCATGCACACGCACACTTACATGGAGAAGTTGATATGTAAATAAGTAGTAAAAGAGCGTATAATCGATTGTTTAGAGAGGTGGTGGAATCCTTCATAAGAAAAAAGGGGTCTCAAGAGGTATTTCTCGTTACGTTTATGCCTTATCACAGGGAAAAAGAGGTTTCAAGAGGCGTTCCTCAGCTTATTCTTTTAGTACAAAATGAATTGCCTTGATGTAGAAAGAAGAACAAGAAAGATATCAATTCTGTCCAGTATATATGTATGTATTTTACACTACACCTCAGTAAGGCAGAAATGTCCGGTCCTTATTATTCCTCTGAGAGACCAAGTTTACACATATTTTTTTATAGAGTTTTCGACATTTCCTTCTGGGTGTTACATACTTCGTGGCAAACTTTTTCATTATTTATGATAACAGAGCTTCTAACAAACCTCTAGTTACCTTATCAGGACCTAAATCCTGAAATCGCAGTCCGAAACATCTCCTCTGTTCCCACTATCCATTAATTTTTGACGTCACGTCGTGCCTGGAAACACGAAGGTTCTTATTTAATTACATACAATTTGAATTGATTCAGCTCTGAAGCGAATTTGGGGTGCTGTTCTATACCCAATAGTTCTCGATGAATTTGGTGAATTTTAAGACATATTTTTTTAGAGGAAACTTTCAACGAAACTTCTGTGTACTGTCTCACATTTTGGTTACCCTGTCACAGTTCAGCAAATAACACATAATTTCTGGAATCTCCAATCTTGCCTCTTCTATAAAATGTGAAAATCCGATCACTATTAGCAAGGTTAAATGGTAAATTTATGAGCTTAAAAAAATTGTACAAGCTTTATCGGAATATCGCGAATCAACAGAATGCTATGAAAGTTTACAAAAGCTTGTCAAGAATTTTATGAAAGCTTCTACAGAAAACCATGAAATTTTTTTAAAGCTTATAAAAAATTGTAAAGGCTCTATAAGAATACCACGAAAGTTTACGAAAGCTTACAAAAGTTTTTATGAAAACTTCAACAGAATGCTATTAAAGTTTACAAAAGCTTACAAAAATTTTTATGAAAGCTTCAACAGAATGCTATGAAAGTTTACAAAAAATTGTATGAAAGCTCTAACGGAATGCTATGAAAGTTTACAAAAATTTTTATGGAAGCTCCAACAGAATGCTATGAATGTTTACAAAACCTTGCCAAAAATTTTGTGAAAGCTTCATCAGAATACCACGAAATGCATGAAAGCTTTTCGAAAACTATTTTTTATTTACGCAGTTCTCGAGAATAACGCTAAATCGCTGCCACGCAGAATCTCTAACTGCATCCGGTAATATCGAAAATCAGCACGTTTGGCTGGCAAATCCTCACAATTGACCAGCCTGCGTACACCAACCAACACAGCGCCGAACCAGTTGAGCGGCAATAATGCTTTTAGCTGCCCAACAACAATAATAACAAATAAAAACATGATTGCGCCCGCTTTCCAAAGTTACACACTTCCGTTGCAGCGGCAAGTTTCGCCGATGCGCTCGATTTTGCGCGCTTGCAAAATGTTACGATGAAACTTTTGCGCTACGCCACGGCATTTAATGCATAAAATAACAACAATAAGAGCAGTAAAATAATGAAAATGGCGGTAAAAACAAAATGCAGCACACTTGCAGCAAATAGGGCGACTAATGCGCCAAAGTTTCGGATAGTTTCTGGTGAGGGCACTTTATTTCCATTTTGGTGCATACCTGCAGGGAGCTTTTCCATGCCGTTTTTGTTGTAATTGTTATTATTTTAGTGTTGTTTTTTTTTTGTTTGAACTCAAAATTATTACCATAAATATTTAATAATGGGAAATTCGCCGATCGAAAGTGGGTAATTACAGGAAAGTACGAAAATGAAAGCTGAAATTACGCCGAATGAGTGAGCTAAGTGGAAAAGCGGTGTGGCGACGGCGTCAAAAGGCATTAGTGAGAGACTGCCTGGTAGTTTGGTGACTAGCGGATAATGCTAATTATGGTTGTTGGTGTAATAAATATAAATTGTAGGAGTTCTCTGTACAAATGAAGAAGTTTCAACATAAGAATTTGATTTTGAACGTTCAGTTTTTATGCCAGCTATATGCTATAGTGGTTCGATCTGAGCAATTTTTTCATATATTGTACAATTATCATGAAAAATAATTTGTGAAAAGTTTCATGAAGTTATCTTCTCAAATGAAAAATTTTTCCGTATAAGATTTTGATTTTGATCGTTCATTTTGTATGGCAGCTATATGCTATAGTGGTCCGATCTGAAAAATTTCTTCAGAGATTAGAGGACCAGCTGAGACAAAAACCCGTGTCAATTTTTTTGAAGATATATCGTCAACTGAAGAAGCTTTCCATACAAGGACATGAGTTTTATCGGTTAGCTTGTATGCCAGCTACATATGTGCTATAGTGGTCCGATCTAAAAAAATTCTTCAGAGATTATATTATTAGCTGAGACAAGAACCTGTGCCAAATTGTTCGAAGATACCTGGCCAACTAAAGCAGCTTTCCATACAAGCACTTGAGTTTTATCAGTTAGTTTGTATGGCAGCTATATGCTATAGTGGTCCGATCTGAAAAATTTCTTCAGAGAATAAACGACCAGCTGAGACAAGAACTCGCGCCAAATTTTTTTAAAAATATCTCGTCAGCTGAAAAAGCTTTCCATACAAGGGTTTGAGTTTTATCGGTTAGTTTGTATGGCTGCTATGTGCTATAGTGGTCGGATTTGAAAAAGAACTTTATATTTAATAATTCCTGTGAAAGTTCTCTACTTAAAGTGCTGGAAAAACATTGTTGCCATATTTAATTAAAGCAAACTTTTAGCACGACATGCAAATAACGCATGAGAACGCAATCAAATGTTGCCACTAACAGACAACCGTGCATTTAGTTGTCAGCGCGCAAATAAGTAGACACACACACACATGTCTATATAAATAGATTTCAACTTGCTACTTTACTCCCACTTTTATTTTATTTTCATTTTGTTTTTTACCTTTTTTTCTAAAAGCTGCCTTTGGAGTGTTTACTGCAGCGACAGCCGCTGTTCATATGTATGTACGAGCGTACATTTGAACCTTGACTTCGACATATCGACATTGGCATTGGCAATCAGTATCAACTGTTGGCATTTTCCTTTGATGCTTCCGTTATTTAAAACTGACGACAGCAAAACAGCAAAGCCGGTGGATTGAAAGTAGAAAAAAGCCAATTGAAATTTTAATGGGAGCAATGTACTTGTTTACATACCTTTAGTAACTATGAGGGTATAATGTGTACGTGGAGGAGATTGAGGCAGGTTTTGAAACTGGTAACCCAGCAAGCGACAAAATGGCGAAAAACTGACGAAGAATCACTGCAGTATGTGACGGTGCATTATCATTGTACAAAAACCAAGAGAAGCCGGACCTCCGTTTACGAATAGCTTCTCGCAAACGACGCATAACACTCAAATAGTATTACTCGTTAACAGTTAGGTCGATCGGAAGCAGTTCGGAGTGAGCCATACCTCGATAATCTAAGAAACTTGTCAACATAACCTCGATTTTTTACCTAGACGTGTTTTTTTCGACGTCGGCTCACCTTTTCCACGATATTCGGCAGGTTGAACGTCTGTTTCCGGGTCGAAAGAAAAATAGATCCAACACTCATCGCCCTAATAATAAGTCTCATAACAGCGACGCTGTTTTTCCAACAAAATTGAATAGTTTTGGAAACAATCATGTTTTAACTTTTCTCAGGCTCAAATGGTCTTTAAAAACTATTAACACTGATTCTTCTGATAATCCAACGAAGCCAATAAGATCTCTGACTGTTAATCGCCGATTCTCAAGCACCAACTCCTTAATTTCGTGGACCTCTTGATCATCATATGTTGATGTTCTCGACCCTCTTTGAATAATTTGTACCAATCAAAGTCACTTGCTCGTGACAAACCATTATCACCAAAGGCCTTTGCCCACATGCTGAATGTTTTGGCACCAGAAGAAACTTAATAGAACTTCTTTGTTGAATAATTTCACTAAACGTAAAAATCGCCGAATGCACTTTATGTACTTCAGACAAGCGTATTCTAATCACTAATGATTATTTTGATATGATATTTGGCACAGATGTCACTAACAGTCATACTAGACTAGAAATTAGAAAAAAAATATTTCGACGAATGAGCTTTCCCTAGAAGTTTAAATTAAGAAGTCTTACTACTTTTTGCCCACAGTAGCATATACCCGAATTTGTCCCTCCGTTTCTGAGGTAGCAGTCCGAAATTTCGTACGCGTTCTTTGCTCTATAATGAGTTTATCATATGTCAGAACCACCGATATCGGCTCACAATAACATATAGCTGCCATACAGACTTAGCGATCTGGATCAAGTGCTTATATGGAAACTTTTTTTATTTCATAAGATATCCACGCCAAATTCGGCATAAATTATGCTCCAAAGCAAAGCTGTAATATCTGAAGAAATTGTTAAGATTGGATAACTATAGCATATAGCTACCATACAAATTGATGGATCAAAATCAAGCCCTTGTACGGAAAACTTCTTTATTTAATGAGATAGCTTCTCATAATTTGACGAGAATTAATTTCTCAGACAACGGTACTACATCTGAAGAATTCATTTGGATCGAATGACTATATCATATAGCTGCCATACAAAATGAACGAACAAAATCAAGTTTTTGAATGGAAACATTGCTTATTTGTGAAGATATCTTCACGAAATTCAGCAAAAATTATTTTCTGAGCCAAACTTATAATATTTGAAGAAATTGTTGAGATCGGACAACTATGTCATATATCTGACATACAAACTGAACGAACTAAACCAAGTTCTTGTATGAAAAACATTTTAGTTTGGCAAGATATCTTCACGAAATTCGGCACAGATTATTTTCTTAGGAAATTCTACAATCTACCAAAAAAATTTAAAGATCTGATATCTATATCATATAGCTGTCATACAAACCGAACGTTAAAAATCAAGTTCTTATATGAAGTCTTTATTAATGCATGAAGTTACTCAAAACCTATAAATACCGCTTACTGGGTTATGTGCCAATGGCACTCTTGCACGCTTCCCCACTTATTCTTACCGCTACGTGAAGAACTTTTTCACTTCCTGTCATTATAGCAGTATATTTAGTACGTATTTAGTGCTGCTTCTTGCCTATTTGCCACCACTTGTGCCAACTGCAGCAGCGCCTAGCGCTTTATGACTTTGATTTTTCTTCATTTCCGCGCATACCGTTGGAACTTTACAAATAGTTTCACTACTCAAAAACTAAAAACTGCCAACGAAGCAGAAAAGCAGCCATAATGCCGACGGGGTGAGCGCAGCGCAGCGCACAGCGTCGGAAACTTTGCTAACATTTTGCGTCAAGTGCTTACAGCTTACATAGAAAGTCGGTTATTATGTTGTACGTTGGTATATTTGTTGCTTTTTATGACTGTCCACAGCAGTCAGCGTTACTTAACGGCCAACAACAAATTCCAACTTCATACGCAATGATTTTTATTTGTTGTTTTGCCTGCCGTTTCTGCTGTAGTCAGTAATAGTATCCCTTATTAATAATTTTTAATTTCCTTGATGACTTCAAACTTATTAACAACATCAAGCGCAACAATTTTACGATGTTTACCGCCTGCCGCACTCCTGTCAGCGCTCATTGTTAAATACAGCCATCACGTGGTGGACAAACTTTTGCGTCTAATGTGGTGTGGGGTGAGTTCGAAGCAGCGTTATTTCCAAGTAAATGCAGTAAGTAACTTGCACTTGAAAATGACGCAAAAGTTGGTTGCCCACAGGACAACGCATAAGGGACATGCATGCGCGGTGTACATATAGCGACGCTCATTTCAATCACAACGCCGTCGCTGGCAGCCAGCGCACCTTGTGCTCGGTGCTGTGCGATTGTAAAACTTTTCATTTAAGAAGCCAGCCAGTCGACCAGCCAGCCCACCAGTCATTCAATAGCTAGCCGACCAACCGACCTTCCAACCAGCCAGCCATCCAACCAACTAGACCACCAACCAGCCAACGCACCAACAAGCCAGTCCACCAACTAGCCAGCCCAACAATCGTCAGACCAAAGTACCCAGCGACAGACTACCGGCAGGCATCTAGTGACGACAGTTTGCCTGTCATTCGCCGCTTTGTGCTGTCAACTCTGTGTAATCATAGCATTGTTGCAGGCGGTGGCGGAAGAGCGCTAAAAATAGGAATGTAATAAAAAAGTGTCTTGGCTACAAAGTTGCCGGTGTCCATGCGTCCACCTCAAGCAGGCGGTATTGTCATGCTTCCAACTCAAGCTAAGCACGCCACCGTAGCGTAGGTAAGCTCCTGCTGGTGGTCAAAGTCAAGCGTTGCGTTTTCATCACTCAACAACAAAGCTGTCGCACTGCTTTCCTTGCCTTCTTGTTGTTGTTCCGCTGTTGCAACTTTATTTATTTCCAACATTAGTGTGCGTGTCTTATTTCTTTTTCTGCTATAAATTGCAACCTCTTAGCCGTCTGCACCCCTTTTTGTGCTCTCTTCCACGACGCGCCACATTACCCCCAATTTCCGTCTGCGATTTCTTGACCACTTTTCTTGTTTGCTCTGCTGCAATTCATAATTTTCTCCCTCGACGCGGTTTAGTTTGAGTTATTTGTGTACAATTTCCGGCTGCAAGTTTATAATTAAAATGGCCAACAAGTTGGCAAGCCATTAAGTAACGAGCCAGTAGGGAAAGTTGCTCAAGAAAGTCACTCTTTTTGTTGACATATTGATCACGTGCAACCAAATGAAGTTGTGTGGTTTGGCAATTTTGCTTTGGTGTGTCATGTATTTACAAAAAACTAATGGAATGAAATGAAGCTCAGTGAAAATGTAGCATTATGAAAATACTACAGTTTGTTATGTGGTATTTAAGAAAGCGTTAAAAGATTTTGGATTCGGCTAGACGTGGATTTTATCGCTTTAGGCAGATAACTTTTTCTGTGTATGCTTACCATTGAAATCAATAGTTTTGTTCTAAACAAAGTTACCTCTTTTGAATTTAATTTCTTCAAGAGCGGATAACTTTGGTTAAAATTGAGGGCTTAATCTGCTTATGAGAGGACTGGTTCTAGTGTGGCTGGTAGAACATATGATTATAATTGTTGAGATAGTATTGCAGCTTTAATTTTCTCTTATCATCTTATCATCCCTTCTGCGAGGAGTGCTCCATCAGGACAAGAGGAGCTAACGTGAAAACTTGTTTCCTCAGTCACATATTCATGCAGTCATTCATTCCTTAGAGTTGTCTCAACCTCACGATAGCTCGCATGACGTTCTTACAATATCTGGTACTCGATGCTGCTTCATCGTCCAAAGATTGAATCAAGTTTTTCGATGCACTGTTGTTGGGTTCATTCACGTCGAAAGTTGTGAAAAATAATCGCACAAAAATGTTCGTGATTTAATTCCATATTAGTCCTAAATGAATATTTTAAGTTACTTTAAGTTCATTTTTCGGCTGAAAAGAATATTTTAAGTTACTTTAAGTCCATTTTTTGGCCGAAATGAATATTTTAAGTTACTTTAATTCCACTTTTTCGCCGAGGTGAATATTTTAAGTTGCTTTAACTCTATTTTTGGCCGAGATGAATATTTTAAGTTACATTAGTTCCATTTTTTGTCCGAAATGAATATTTTAAGTTACTTTAGTTCCATTTTTTCGCCGAGATGAATATTTTAAGTTGCCTTAACTCTATTTTTGGCCGAGATGAATATTTTAAGTTACTTTAGTTCCATTTTTTGTCCGAAATGAATATTTTAAGTTACTTTAGTTCTACTTTTTCGCCGAGGTGAATATTTTAAGTTGCTTTAACTCCATTTTTGGCCGAGAGGAATATTTTAAGTTACTTTAGTTCCATTTTTTGTCCGAAATGAATATTTTAAGTTGCTTTAACTCCATTTTTGGCCGAGAGGAATATTTTAAGTTACTGTAAACAACAGAAATTGCGCTCGTATGTCAAAATGTTGTAAGTATGGATGTCGTCAAAAATGTCAAAAAATTTAGCTTAAAGTTAATAGGTGTAGGTCTGACTTTGGAGACTTCCTGGCTTCCAAGCGGCAGGTGGTGGAAAGAGATGTCTTCTAAAAATCCTAAAAACTCCGAACGCTACCTGGTATTCAGATTTTAGGTCCACTCTTCAGGCTTCCTTCAGCCACAGGTGGAGGAAATAAACTTGATGGAGATCAATTGAAAGCTTAAAAAGGTTCTTTTCCTAAAAACAAACTTCATAACGATAATGAATGAGACTTTTATTGTTGCAATCATCTGTATGTAAAATTAGAGTGAATTCACATTTCAAAAAAATTATTACTTAAAACATTTTTGAATTTTAATTTTTCTCTGGCCATAATTTGCTGAAATACTTTTGCTATAAAGTTCAACCCAGGGCAATTTTTCAATAATTCAACGCTCGTTCTTCGCTAATTACACCATCCATATTTTTACCATTTTTTATTTTAGTATTTTTCCTCAATTGCTTCAACTAATGTTAACGCCGTGTCATGCCATTAATTATAACTGTAATTATATGACCTGCCGCCATCAACAGCTCATATATTATAGCAATTTTTATTTAAATTACCTTAACAAGCGTTGAAGTTGCTGCAAACGCAAATTGCAATAAATTGCCGGGCAATCAAAAGAGGATTCCTTCAGGTGCAGAAAAATACATAGCGGAAGCAAAAGTATTTGAAATTAGAAAAACAAGAACACGTTAAGTACGGCTACACCATGCGTATATGCCCTTCACAAAAAAAGTGTTCACCCAAGAACTTGTTTTTCATCGTTTAGTTTGTATGGCAGCTATGTATATGTCATGGTAATCCGATTTGAACAATTTTTTGAGGTATGGTAGGTTTGCTTTAAATAATAATTCTTGCGAAATTTCAGGAAGATATCTCGGCAAATAAATGAGTTCTCTATACAAGGACTTGGTTTTGATTGATTAGTTTGTATAGTAACTATACGTAATAGTGATCCGATGCCGGTGGTTTCGATAAAAAAGCAAATTCTTGATAAGAAAAGGACGTGTGCAAAATTTCAGATCAATATCTCAGATAGTGAGCGGCTAGTTTGGGCATATACTCAGGTATACACACAGGCAGACGGTCAGAAGGAGCTAGCTAAATCGACTAAGTCAAGAATATTCTTTATATATAAAAACACTCATTCTACAGAGTCTCCAACGTTTCTTTCTGTGTGTTGCGAACTTCTTAGCATACTCAATTATATCCTTTTAAGGGTATAACTATCGAGTAAGCAGTAAGGGCTTACCTAAGGGCAAGTGTGAGATGCCATCGAAGGATGTTTTTGAAAAGTTTTGTTGAGAAGGATGATTGAAACAAAATTATAAAAGTTGTTTTTTTTCGCTATAATTTAGTTTTATTTGAAATAGTTTTAGTTGAAGGAACTCTAGACATTACTCTGTGTTATACTTGTTCTAGAGACTTATGAAAGAACTAAGTAAGCTTTTGTAAAAGATTGTTGGATTGTCCAAGTGAAAATTTAGCTGACTGAGGTTCCTATGGCATAACAAGTATATACATTTGTATGTAAATTGGACCCAACAGATGGACCATTTGAGACGTTTCCACGGCCAACATTTGAAAGAGTTGACCTTCAAAAAATAAATGCCAAAGAATGTTCTTGCGAATCATAATAAACATTCCCCATTAAGTTTGAATTTGCTGTGTTTTTTTCTTGAAAAAAAGCAGAGGACCTCGAAATGGATCATCCTTTGCTTCATTAACTTAATACGTTGTATTATGTATCCGGTATATACTTTTTAAAATATGTGAAAGTGAATCTCTGCTGAAGTTACAGAGCGTAGGGCGCTGAAATCAAGTTCAGGGCTGGAGAATAGTATGAGCATTATTTGATAACCAATGCATATTCTGTATTTTAACTTTTTTTGTGTTTTCTAAATTAAAAATCTATACATTTTTGCATTATAAATATTTTTAACAAAATTATAAAACAATTTATTATTTTCTCTTCCAGGTAAGTGCGAGAATTTATGCCTTAAAATTATAAATAGTACATCGAAAATTCTTCAAAAACATGCTTTGAAAGGTAAAATATCATAGCTTATATTTTTTTGAATGTTAAAAATTGTATTTTACGTTTATTAAATTTGTTTTGTATGCTATAAATTTTATTTTTTTTCCATAAAAATTTTTAGTATGCTATAAAATTTATTTGATTCCTCATAAAATTTTTTTTGTGTGCTATACATTTTTAGATTCCCTATGAAAGCTTTTTGTGTGCTATAAATTTTATTTGATTTTCCCTAAAATTTGTTTGTACGCTATAAATTTTATTTGATTTCAAAAAAAAATTTAGTTTGCTATAAAATTTATTTGATTCCCCATAAAAAGTTTTTTGTTTGCTATAAATTTTATTTTATTTTCCATAAAATTTTTATGTATGCTATAAGCATTATTTGATTTTCCATAATTATTTTTTTGTACGCTATAAATTTTATTTCATTTTCCATAAAAATTTGTTTTATGCTATAAAATATGCTATAAAATTTATTTGATTCCTCATAAATTTTTTTTGTGTGCAATAAATATTTTATGGGTTTCCATAAAATTTTTTTGTATGCTATAAATTTTAGTTGATTTTCAGTAAAAAATGTTTTGTATGCTATAAATTTTATTTGATTTTCCATAAAATGTTATACAATTTTTTGATTCCCTATAAAAAGTTTTTTGTTTGATATAAATTTTATTTGATTTTCCGTAAAAAATGTCTTGCATGCTATAAACTTTATTTGATTTCCCATAAAAATTATTTTATACGCTATACATTTCTTTCCATATAAAAAGTTTTTTGTTTGCTATAAACTTTATTTGATTTCCCATAACAATTTTTTTGTACGCTATAAATTTTAATTCATTTTCTAACAATTTTTTATGCTATAGTTTTTTTTTTGATTTTCCATAAAATTTTTTTTTGCTTTACATTTTATTTTACTTTTCATTAAGCGGTTATTCTAGTCTAAACGTCCGAATCATTCGAAAATCATTTGATATTTTAACTGACTATTTTTTATCGTTTCTTTATTCATATTTGATGAGTACACAAAATTAGTTTAGTTAAGCAGTTTTTAGTATCTCAACTACCGAATTATGAAAACAAAATGTAATTTTTTTCATTTTTCTAGACTGGAATACCCTCTTAACATATTCTGCTCGTATAAGCCACAAAATTTTTTATACCAAAAACGTGCCCCACTTTTAGTTTTCCATTTCGTGACCCCATTTTTGTAAAGTGTTATAGCTAAGAACTAAAAAATAAGTATACAAATATCAAGCACATGTGGGGCCTTAGTTTTGAACGGGTTTTGGTGTGCCCGGAATCAATTACCGATTGAAACCGTCCAAAACTGAGGCCGCTCATGGTAGCCGAGTCAACTAATAATAATTTTTTTGAACTTAGAAAAAATTTAAGGCGTTTTATATAATAGAAATCATTTGAAGACAATATTTAAAAGTGACTAAGCTTTTATTTAAGCAATAAGGCGGTGAAAAAAAGTATTACAATTCTTTATTAAGGTTTTTATATCGCCAACTAAAATGCAAAACAACGTATCATCAAAAAAATCAAAATTGAGTTTTTTATTGCTTACGATACATTACATCATATAACATATATGTAGCATAAAATTTGAAGCTTTGTTGTCATATACAATCAATATATTACCAATATATAACCAATATGTAACCACTTTATAACCAATATATAAGCACTTTATAACCAATATATAACCACTTTATAACCAAAACTCAAGTCATGTTTCAATATGAGTGGTTTCCATTATATCGTTTTTCCTTCGCCTGTTAACTTATGAAAAGTGATGCTAAGTTATTTTGCATTTTAGTTGACGATATGTATAATATTAAGGAAATTATATACAATTAGTGAAAAATTTGATGATTATGTAATTTTTGTACAGTATTTGTGCCATTATTTAAAAATAATTAAGCCATTATTCCAACTAAAATAATATTTATCCGGACTGATTATAAAATAACAGGTTATTAGCAAATTCGGAAAATTTGCAAAATTTGTCAACATAAACACGTCAAAATATTTTCTTCATTTACGCAAAAAACACAAAATCAAAAAAAATCACAAAAATATTAACTTTTTTCTCAACATAACCAAAAGTATACTAAAAAAATAATAACAATTTTTTTTTTTAATATTACATGAACCCTCAGCCCCAATTTGCCCCAAAACATGTTAAATACAATTTTCTAGATATAATTTAATTTTTCTTTAATATTAATTTAATATAAATATTTATATAAAAAGTTCTGTCATACCGTTGTTGCTATAATTTAATTGACGCGCTACAGGAAACAGCGCTGCAATGCAATTTTATATACTTCTACTCTTCAGTTTCCGCTGACCTGCCACACTATGCAGGCACGCCCATACGCCCCTCGCTGCAAATTTAATTTGTGTTGCCCTCACTTGTTTTAATTAAAACAATAATAAATAGTATTTTTTTGCCTACATTGTATTTAAAAAAATATTATATTAAAATCCAAGTTTGATAAAAAATTTCCAGGAAAAGTCTATGAGACAGAGAGTACATATTTCAAAATAAAACGCTTTTATTATTTCAACGCAACTAACACATAAATAAGTTCACTGGAAAAAAGCTAAAGCACAAGCCTACGATTCAGATTTTGCTGTGTTTTAATAAATATTAATTAATTAAGTTAAGCGGAGTTGTTATTTTTGTAGGGCAGCTTTAATTTACGATTAAAAAGTGAGAGCTTGTTTCCATTTAAATTTTTTATTAAATTTTACGAATTTCAATGCGCGAGTGTATGTTTCGTTATATTAAATATTAAGTTTATAATTTTTTATGACGTCAAATATTTTTATATAGTATATACCGTCTTCTTATACTTACCGGTAGAAAAGCTTTCTCATAAATATTTAACAAGCCTTTTTTCTTACTATGAACTATTTTTTAAGAAAAATCATGAAAGTTGATGCCATTATGAAAAATTACTTTTTAAAAAAGTAGCAGTTTTAAGATTAATAAAGTGAAAATTAGAAAAAGTTTTCCACAGCGCCACCTACCGTATGCTTTAGGTATGAGAACAAAACGAAAATTTATTCCTCTAATCCAAAATGCTAATACACCATAACTTTTCAGAATAATTTCACTATATGAAGTTGTATTATCGCTTTTTAAATAAATATGTATTTCCAATTTGATAATGCGGGCTGTCAAATTTCGGTTAATTTTCGGTTATCTATTGGTTACCTTTCGGTTACCTTTTGTTTATTTTTATTTCTATAAAATAAATTGAGATTATTTACTAGAATATCAAAACACTTCAGTTCGCTGACTGTGCGCTCAAATTTGTGAAAGCATTGCTGGACTTCTCATCTCTAGCATCGAGTTATTTTTTATTGGACATGGTATTGCAGGAAACTGTAAGGCTGTTGAGCTTTCTAAGACTGATACTTCAGTCTAAATAATTGCGGAATGGAAGCGGGGGAAAGCTCCGTGGGCTTGTGTAGCTCTTTACTGGATGGTTGGGAGCAGCGTTGGTCAACTACCAGCAGCTGTGCAGGTGCAAAGTGCATCAGGGTAAATCGTAAGCGGTCTCAGGAATCCTCGCTCTCAGCAAGGTCCCCCTTTGAATGTGGTTTCTAACTCAACTGTCCGATAGAGGTTCATGTAGTAAGATTGATCATCTTACCGGATACAAGCTGCATTAGCTGAGCAGATCAAGGCAAAAACACCTTAGACCTGATGCCTTTAGATATCCAGACGAAAAGACGGAAAAATATATAAAACACCTGATTTGTTATAAAAGTATCCAAATGCATGAGTTTTTCATATGGCTTCACAACAAACTGTATATAACAGTCTGAGTATGACCAGTCAACACAGCAAGGTCATCTAACATATCGTAACCAGCCTGAAATCTATTCCTAATTGTAACTGTGCTCACCTCTTTATACCTCAGAAAGCTCTCAAGAAGCTCAGTAATTCTTAAACTTAAGAGCCTGAAAGAGATCTACACTCCAAAAAGCTCAGCTTCGCAGAAAGCTCACCGGTTCCACTAATACTAGGAATTTTAAATTATCTTCTCCACTTTTACTGACTTTTCTCTTTTCATGCATATTTAGTCTTGTTTAGAACATTTCCAGTGAACTTAATATATGCTTATTCAAAAGAATCATTAAAAGAACTAAAATATATGAACATTCACATCTTCTCAATATGACATTCATTTTTTATTATAAGACCAATTTTTTAAACCGATGCTAGTATTAATAAAGGCCTTAGCTAATATTTTTGGCAGGCTTTCAACTTAACGAAGAAGCTTTCTGAGAGATCGAAATATTATACCTAGAAATCTTATACTTCAGAAAGCTCCGGACTCTCAGAGCGCTCGCTCTTAGAGTTTGAACCCTGAAAAGAACGGTCATTCCAAAAAGCTTAGCTTCGCAGAAGGCTCTCGGCCTACTAGAATTTTTTAGAAAGCTCCGATATCTCAATCATTTCCCTCTTACAGTTAAAAGCCTGAAGCAGATGGTATTTCACGGAGTTCCGTCTTAGCGTTGAAAGCCTGAAAAAAAGGATGGGGATTGCAAAAAGCTCAGCTTCACAGAAAACTCTCGACTTCTACTTACATATACTGGCATTTTTTCAAAAAGCTCTGAACTCTCAAATAGCTGCCTTTAAGAGTTGAAAGTTGGATTTTCCAAAAAGCTCTTTTTTCACAAAGCTCCACCCTAGAGTTGAAAGCTTGAAAAGGATGTATGTTATAGAAAGTCAAGCTTCAAAGAAAGCTCTCAGCTTCTACTTACATATACTAGGATTTTTCAACAAAGCTCCATCTTAGAGTTACAAAAAGCTCAACTTCGTTCTCTCGCATTTCATCACACTTTTTTGCTTAGAACTGAATCTTGGATTAATCAAATGATAACATAATAAAGTGATACATCTTCACATGCGCTAACTTTTTCAAAGCTTTCATATCGCCATATCTTGACCGTTTCCCAGAAAGCGAGCGCACGCGACGCAGCTTCACACTTACCGCTTAACACGCATTACATAAAATCGTATAGGTCAAGCTCATAACTTGCGCTAATAACAGGGCCAGTTAATTAGTATGCGAAAATCCATTGGATAACTGTAAATTACAGCAAAACGCGCTGGCTTACAGAATCGATTGTTGCCACTGATTAAAGTCAAGCATTAACGAGCAGCTTCGCTTGGACGCTGCCGGTGATGAGCATAAGCACACATAAATGCGCATATTAATGCATAGTAAGCACATAACCTCACTTAACTAGAAGACAATACACACACGCACTCACATACACATACACATAAACAAAGAGAGTGACACGCACACAAGCCATGGGCTATCATTGAGAATAATTTCGCATATGCCAGATTCCGAAGCCAATCAATTACGTTTAGCAATTTTGACGCGAAACAATAAACCGATGAGCAAAGCACCGTTACGTGCATGTGTGTGTGTGTGTGGATATACGCGCAATACGCATTTCCAGCAAATAAAGGACAATGCGCTATAATATATGTGCGCATATGAATTTGACATGCGCCACTCGTTGGTGTGAAGAGGGTGGGGGGTTCGGCGAGGTGAGGCAGGTCGTGTGTAATGCGAATCAGCTGAAACAAAGCAATTGATTTGGAAAAGCCAAAGCACCGCGTCTTAGAATGTGATTAAGTAAGATTTTGCAAGCCCCGCGGTCGGGGGTCAAATTGCTTTGTTCCGCAGCCAATTAACAATTCTCAAGTGGCATATACACGAAATTTATTTGTGCGCGCGTGTGTGTGTGTGTGACTTTTTGGAAGTCAAATTTAATTTCACGCTGAACTTAAAGTAAAACTTCTATACTAGAAATTAATATTCAGGAAAGCTTTAAGCAGCTTTGGAACGTCTGAAAGTTTATGCTGTGGAGCTTTTTCTTGTTATTAGTTGTTAATGAGTTTTGATACCTTAATAATATTTATCGATAATTTCGCAGTTCGGAGAAAAGTGCGCTGGTTGGCCCTGATTCTACTTCGACTTTTCTTGTTCCAACTGAAAGCTTTCTATATTGATCAATAAAAAAAATATTCGTAACGTACTAAATGTTGCGGTTAAGACCTGGATCCAGCGTATCTACCAACAATCTCGAACTTTGAACTATTTGGCTCTGCTTCTGCTTCCTCCTTTGAAAGTTGTCTCTGAAAGCTTTCAATTTTTATCGGTAAAGTATATATTCGCAACATCCCAAAAGCTGAGGTTAAGGTTTTGGAACCAGGGTATCTGTCCTCTATCATAAATTAAGAAATATTTGGCTCCGCCTCTGCTTTCACCTCTCGTTATCTCGTTCGATCTGCAAGCTTTCTATGTTTCATGTATCGTAAAAATATATTCGTAACCTAATAAAAGTTTCAGTGAAGTATCTGGGATCATAGTATCAAAGCTTTATTACGAACTAAGAACTATTTGGCTCTGCTTCTGCTCCCAACTCTGATAGTTGTCTTTGAAAGCTCTCTATTTTCATAGATAATATCACATCTTATATTCGTAATATCTCAAACGCCGCGATTAAGCGCTTGGATCCAAGGTATCTACCCTCTATTATAAACTAAGAATTGTTTGGCTGTGCTTTTGCTTCCACCTCAGATAAAGCTTGCTGAAAGCTTTTTATTTTGATCGATAAAGTATAGTTGTCTTCTTCTATCGGGCAGCATTATATATTGATGGTTAACAAATGTATTCGTTACCTTCTGTAATTTGTGGTAAAGTACTTAGTTTCGGAGTCTCTACCCTCTTTCACAAACTAAGAAGAAATATTTAGATATTTTTAGGTTAAACAATCGGGTATGCAAAAAAAGGAAGGCGACTTTACCAAACTGTGGTGTCGATAAATTTTTTGAACCAGAAAAGGCATTCCGAGAGCCTAAAAAATTAGAAAAATCGCTGATTGTGACTCCTTCTAGACCAAATATTCCGAGAAACCATACAAAAAAGAAAAACCGCTTACTAACCGAAAGGCTAATTGCTTTATTCGATATAGCTTAATAAGATATCTCGTAGTTCCAGGTAACTTGTAAATATTCTGCTTCCTATGTATACAAAGCTTCAGAAAATTTAAAACTGAAACCCTGAAGAAATATCTTTCTCATCAAAATTAATTTTTCTTCGCACTCCAGATTCAGATTCATATAAGAATAGTAAACTCTTCTAAATTATCATGAATTTAAGTTCCTTGGTACTCGAAAATACATGCCTCTGGTGTACGTTGGGGGTCCAAGTTCCTTATCATATATCTATCTTCGGAATTCGAGAAATCTTGCTTGAGTGAACGATGTGGACTTAATATTATGGTTACTAAAATTATGCTATATTATTTTAGGAGCTTCAAACTGACTTAACGGGCTTTCTCAAAAAATGTTTAGCTCTTCTTTTATTCTTTATTGGCGTAGAGCTTTTTAGCTCTAGTCTCAGTTAATCAACCATAACTTTCTTTCCATTTATCGCATCAATTGAGTCACTACTCGGGACTTCAGAAAAGTTATTCATAAAGGGACAGTATAAATTTCCAAATCATAACGATATTATGTTATCAAGATTATCAAATCATTCTTTGAGAAATGGCGTCAAACTAGTTCTACACTAGTACATTTGCGACCAGTTGACTTTTTCTACGCGTCATCAACTCGTTGTCGCTGCATAATTATTTTTGTAGAACTGCTATCAAACCAGTTCGACACTAGTACATTTGCGACCCGTTGACTTTTTTTACGCATCATCAACTCGTTGCCGCTGCAATGCAGCAAAATTATGCGAAATTATTCATTTGTACGCGCTGCGGTCGTAAAGCTGCAACAACAACACACCAAAGAGACAAATAAAAAACTTGCATATATTTTTTCGTTGTCTGCATTTTTAATGCTTTGGCAGCATAAAGGAAATTATCAATCAACATGCAGCAGCAGCAGCAAAACGACCAAAGCGGCAAGCGAAATACGGCTGCCATGAAATGGCAACTGCAGTGTCTTCAAGAAGTCTAGTCTGTTTTGCGATTTCGCAACGAATTAGTGGCATAGCAATAAAAAAGATAAATCTTTATTTAATACTGCACTTGATATTGCTGCGTGAATATCATATTTACTTTTAATGATCTGTAAAATAAGTGTTTGTGGCACATATAAAAGATCCTATGCTCATCGGCGAAATTAAAATAAATAAATGCGTGGTTGGGACCGCCTGTAGTGGCAAATACGTCTGCTGCAATGCTGTGCGGCGACTGAAATTCTGTGTGGAAATGGCATAGCTGATGGGGTTGTAGATTGAAAAGAGCTTTATTTTTAATTGTAATTGTAGCTGGGGTATGTGTTTATATTTTTCGACACTAAATGGGGTGTATTAAGTTTGTTATAGAGCTGGAAACGTTGCCGGCAGCAGCTAAGGCGATTTTGCCCGGTGCGTAGGGGTGTCTTTATATAGGTGAATTAGTCCCTTTTTGAGTTATTAATCTAGAAATTTGCACACATCATTTTCCACCCAAGAAGCTGCTTATTTGTTGGAAACGCCGTTATCGGACCACTGTAGGGTATGGCTGCCATACAAATTGATTGGTCCAACTCAAGTCCTTGTATGGAAAACTTTTTTATTTAATGTCGTATCGTCACGAAATTTGGCATGAATTATTTCCTAAAGCAAAGCTGCAATTTACCTAGAAATTGCTCAAATCGTACTACTATTGCTTATAGCTGTCATACAAACTGACCGATCGAACTCAAGCCCTTGTATGGAAAACTTGTTTATTTGAAAAGTTTTCGTTACGAAAATTGGCACAAAGTAATAGTTGGAATAATAATGGTATAATCTGCGTAGAAATTCTTAAAATCGGATCACTATTGCGTATAGCTGCCATACAAACTGATCATACGAATTGAAGTCTTTATATGCCAAACTTTTTCATTTGACGTGATAGCTTCATGATACTTAGCATGGATTACTATCTAAAGCACCGCTATAATTATCGAAGAAATTATTCAGATCGGACGACTGTAGTATATAGCTGCCATACAAACTAACCGATCAAACTGAAGTTCGCGTTTGAAATTTTACTTGTTTTTTATGAATTTTAGTTCGATTCATCACTGAATATTAATCGTATATGCCTCTGGTGGGATTCGAAAAGGTTTACTTATTCTTAAATGAACTTTGAGCGGTCTTAATATGATTATAATTGTTGCTACGCCTAAAAGTATAAAATTTTTTTAGTTTCATACTGGCTTACCACTACTGAGCTTTCTCAAAGCCGTAGTTAAGCAAGCCATAGTTAGTGCAGTTAACCTTTTTGCACTTTAATCGCATTATTTCAGCGCTTCTTAAACTGTAAGCAAGCTAAGAAGCATATCAATAAGCGCTGCAACGCGTTGTGGCTACTCGCTGATTACAATATTGGCCTCTAACCGCCATGAAATGCAAATAAGCAGCTGAAGCAGCATTCTTGTTAAAAAATCTACGATACAAGCCAAACAGCAATGGCAGCGGTTTCCAGTTGCAGCGCCATTACGCAGAAAGCAGCGGCAAAAGAGCGCGCGCAAAATATGCAAACTAACCGCGTCTTGTCTGTGCCCTTACTGGCTGTCGACCATCGCTGAGATTATGTCTTTCAGCCAGGGCAATACTTGTGAGAAGTTATCGAGCTATCTGCATAAAATTAAAAGACTTCTCAGACGCTAATGCGGTGAAAGGCCACTACAACGGATTTTAGGCGCTGAGCCGACTACGGTAGCCAGCGACGGCACAGGTGTATGCCACAGGCGTCCCCTGTCACATTTTCTTACACTTCAATCTTCTTTTTCCGCTTTTCTCTGCCTTACAAGCCGCCGCCTGGCTTTTGTGTCTTGTCGCCGCTCACGCTTAGCCGCCCCTCTGCACCAGCTGTGGGTATACCAAACGTATAATGGCGCATACAAATGAATTGCGCGCCATTCATATTAAATGTGCGCACCGCCGCGCCTCCGCCACCTGACCTATGCCCACCGTGCCACGCTACAACTCAACATTAACTCTTTCAAGTAATATTAATGGCGACAACAACAGCAACAATACAAAAGGCGCAAGTATGGCGCATTTTCAAATCCTTAACTTGCTAATGCCACAAAGCGCTTGTTGGCTTGGCTTATTGTTGTTGTGGCAGCTTCTTAACTGCGCTAAGCTTGTGTAGTTTGTGTTGTTGACTCGTTGTCTGTTTTTGTTGTTGGCCATTCATAAGTTAAGTCGCGTAATCGATTGAATTGGTCGTCGTCGTTATAGGCTCCTCTCTGCTACTTGTGTGTGTGTGTCTGTTTGTGGTTGTAAATGCCTGCCTGTTAACGCTGTCAGCCTTTCATCCTGCCCGGCCATTGATCCAGCGCATATTTTGCCGTCGATTGTTGTGTTGAAATTGAGATTTATTGCAAAAATTTAAATAATAATGTGCATTTTTCTCGTGCCTTACTTTGAATGGCATCTGCTGAAGCTGCTCAATCTCAACCTTTTTTCCGTACGGCGCTGAGCTGCTTTGTCTGCTTAATATGCGCCTGGGATTATTTTGCTTTTCCTACCTTTCTTTAGTTCTCGTTTAGTATATTGCTTCCGGATTTGCTGCTTTATTTTCTTCTTCTTCGCCTCTGTAAGCAAATACTTGCGTTCGTTGATTGCTTGTGGCAGCCGTGGCATATTGCTGCTTAGCTGGCCTCACCTTTGCATAACGCCAACTCTTCTTCGATATTACCAACTTCCGCTTCGTATTTGTGCTGAAGACTGCCTACTCGATTTTCTTTTCAATAAGTAGGCTTCACTTGTTGATTGCAAATTTCTTGTCGGCGTTGTTCGAAAAAAGTCTCTCTTTATCATTTGATATTCGAGAGTTTTTGTAAATAATTGCTTTGCCCTTTGTGTCTGCAATCACACACATAACCTCATGCATTTGTTAGCTGATTGCCTCAGTGAAATTATTCTTTTGATTTACCAAGATTAGCTGTGGTCTGGAGTCTGAAAAGTTGGCTGAATTTACGATAATTAGAGAAAGAGGTATCATGTTTGCATTATTGAGTATTTTTAACATTGCAGACAAGCACGGAATAATTTTTATTGACAATCTTTACAAGGAAGAACCATCAACAGCGAATATAAAATAGTGTTGTCAAACCGTTTGAAGTACGAAATCGTTGAAAACCATCTGCTTTTAAAGAAAAAGAGGTTTCTGTTTCGCTAGACAATGCACCGCGTCAAAATTGGATGAAAACACCATGAATCAGACCTCGAATTGGTTCCGGATCCACCGTGATCTCTAAATCTGCCCGCCAGCGACTATTTCCTTTTCTCAGATTCCAAGAGAGTGCTCGTTGGGCAGAAGTTTTTGTCCAATGAAGGGGTGATTGCCGAAACTGAGGGTACTTCGAAGCAAGGCACAAATTCGACTAAAAAAAATGGTACGAAAAGTTTGTGAATCATTAAAATCAGAGTATCCTTGAAGGAAACAAGGATGAATAAAGAATTGAACTTTTATTCAGAAGCTACCTACAGGTTAAGTTATCAGTTACCTACCCAATTGCGCTCCAGAAACGTGTGCTTCTTAGTCCTATTGACAATTCGAACCAAAACTCTTGTCTTAATTCGTTTCCTGCCCAAAGGCTTGATGAGTTGCGCGGTGTGTAAGTATTAGTTCTCGTGCATTTTCTTGTGAGAAGAAGAAACCGCTCAGCGAGTAAAAGAGTAACAGTGAGATAGTCTAGTATGCGTTGTGTCAACAGCTGTTTAAAAAGACTAACACAACTGCGAATAGACTTTATTGAAGGCCTGTAAAAGGTAAAATAGATATATGTACATACATTGAAAGAGAGAGAAAGATATTTGTGTATATAAAAGAGAGCTAGAGATAGATTTAAAGAGTTGGATAATTGTAATTATTACTCTCCAATACACAGACTGTTGTCAACAGATGACAGTACGAAAATGCCAACGTCTGTTGGTAGTCTGATTGAAGAAGGATTGCCGCAAGCCAGCCATCGGTTAAATAACCTGTTAACTGATCAATAACGCTAACAGATACTTCTATTAGAATTGCTATGAGTTACTTTAGAAGCAGTATGAGATATGAAAATATACAAAACTAGTAAAAACGCTAACAACGGCTGCACCGAAGCTGAAATACTCTACGCAGGTACATTCTTTGGCATAAAGAATATAAAAAGATTTTTAATTTACATTTGATCGGTTAGGTGGCATGGTGGGTATATGCTATAGTGATTCGGTCTAAACAAAACCTTCAGAGTTTCGTAGATATTTTGGGAATTAACAAAAAATTCAATACAACGACTTGAGTTGGATAGATCATTTTGTATGGCAGCTATATGCTAGCGTGGTCCGATGTGAACAATTTTTATTGTAGATAATAGTTTTGCTATAAAACTTAATCTGTGCCGAATTTCAGCTAGATATATCAACACGTATGAAAGATTTTCATACAAGGACTTGAGTTTTATCGGTCAGTTTAAATGATAGCTACACGCTAAAGTGGTCAAATCTGAACAATTTGATCGGAGATTATACAGCTGTCTTGGATTTTTACTTTTTAGCGAAAAAAACCAAGTTACTTCCTTATAACAAATAACTTGACTTTCTTTATCAGCCTGAAACTATGCTTTTGACACACAAGAATGACTCTGTGCGTTTACTTTCTGTACTTTCGATAAAAATTTTTTTTTAATAAAAGAAACGCACTATTTCAGTTAAATAAATAATTTGCAAATTTTAGTCAGCCTAAAATCATGCTGAAAATTTGTCTTACTTTTCGCAAACAGCTCTAAATGTTTGTTTTTAAACATTTTGTTATTAGTTATCGCTTCAGTAAAGAAACAATTCACTTTGGTGGTGTAAATAATTTGCATTTTTGCAGTCAGCCTTAAACTATGCTTCTGTTACTCCAAATTACTATATGCGATTGAATTTTGTACTTTTATATCATTACATTTAGTTTTTAATACAATAAATGAACTACTTTAATAAAATAAATCATTTTTCAACAGCCTAAAATTATGCTACAAATCATACTTTTTTTCAAAACCAGCTTCAAATGTTTGTTCTTAAATATCCGCAATTCTGAAATAACCTAACGTTTTCAGCACAGAAGCGAACCACTTTGTTAGAGTAAATAAATTATATTTTTGTACTCAGCCTAAAATTATGCTTCTGAGATTCAAGAAAGACGCTGTGTGATAAAGTTTTGTACATTTATATCACTTGAATTAGTTTTTTAATAAAATAAACGAAACGAAAAACGAATTTGGTAAAATAAATAATCAGCCTAAAACTATGCTAAACACTATTTTCATAAGCTGCTTCAAATATTTGTTCTTAGCTGTACTCAATTCTGAAAATTATTATCTTTTTCAGTAAGGAAACGATTCACTTTGGTAGTGTAAATATTTTGCATTTTTGTAGTCAGCCTAAAACTATGCTTGTAATTAGAAACAAGTACATTTAACGCGCTCTTATAATATCATTAGTGTTAAAAGCTTATAATAAGCTTGGTCAACACTTCATTTTTAAGTGCACAGAGCTAAATGTTTAACACAAATCTACAGTAAGTAGCATACACTTGAATGTAAATAAGTTGCCAAGTGACTTAGAAAAAATCCCATAAAACCAAATTAAGCATAGATAGCCGATATGCTAAGGCATTGATTAAGCTACGAGCAAGCAATGAAAGCTGAAAACTGCAGCTTTAGTGCTAAAAATGCAAAAATATACTGCAATACACGCAAGCACGTTGCATGCTTTTAGGCACTTTATCTGCTCTTAGGCGTTTATATATCGAATATCAATAGCAACGGCAAAGCTAAAGTGTGCTAACAGATTATTTAAGTACAAAGCGATAAATATTTATGCAATGAATCGACAATATTGACTTACTTAGCACATGAGGCGCACAGGCACACATTCACTGATGCATATATATATGTATATATTTAGATAGATATATATAGTTATAGCGTATAACACCTGCATTTGTATGTATGATATGTGTGCTGTTATCCAGCTAGCGTTGTGTAGCGGCAACTTGCAACAGCAGTAAACATTAATTTCCTGTTGTTAATTGCCATTTTCTTCTAAACATTTTCCGAAAAGCGTTTTACAGGATAAGCAAACTACAAGCAGACTAGAAATAGCGCAGACTTAGTACTGGCAAATACAGCAAAGTGGATTTCTAAACACACACGCACACATCTACATAGCTTTGTGTGGTTGTGTGCATCTGTTTGCCCTGTGCTTGTTTGCAACTGATTGAGAAATGACTTTCAACTGATTGAGGCTTGCAATTGCACTAAATACCAGTTAGCTGAAATAACACGAGCTGTGGTTGCCACCTGCTTTTTTTGGTACAATAGTTGGCCACTTAAAACAATGTACAGTTACTGCTCTATGTGCAAAGTTTCCAACGCCTCTACAGAATTTCTCTCTATAATCTGGTTAGACTACAATACCACTTATGAACTGGCAGGCTCGGCAAAGAAAATTCCTGTACGCACATATGTATAGACACACACATACATTAGTGAGTTTAGTTTCCTTGTATGTCCATGTATTAGTGGCTCACTTCATATGGTAACATCGTACATAAATGTACCTGCTTCAAACCGGCCGCCAGTTCATCCTGAAATCCTCAAAGCAGTTAGTTTATTATGTCTACCTGCCTGCCTAGAGACTTATTTGTTGTAAATATACACAAACTTATACTTACTTGCCTTCGTAAGCTTGTGTGCTATTGTTTTAAAACCCCACACAATGGCAAGGTAGGCAATATTTCAATCAGTACAAGAAATAAATTACCGGCTTCAGCGTTGTATGCAAGCAGCGCCTGAGAAAGCCACGTCACACATTACAAGCTAAATGCAAATATGTGAGTATTTGCTGTTGTGGTAGCATATAAATAGTCCGTGTATTCTTTAAAGCGCTTGCCGACATTGTTTACTTACTTAAAAGAAAATTTTGAACTATTTTGTTGGCACTTAAAAAGTTTTACTGCTTTCAGCAAAGTAAATGAGCTGACGCGAGTGAGGTATCGTTACAAGAAGAGCGAAATTTGTGCTGCCAAGTTCTGTATAATGTTTATATAGACATATGTAGGCTATGATATGCCATGTAGCTTAAAAAATGCTTCAAAAATTTAGTGATTATTTCGAAGATTTGTCCACCTGAGCTTTTTAAGCTTGAATCCCTGAAAAAATAGTTATTATTCCTGCATTCAGCAACCTAAGTCTTCTTCCAATTCTTCATAATATAAATCTGTAAAACATAAGCTCCGGTTTGATTAGGAATTTATTTTTGATGCCGGCAATAAAATAGTCTGAGCTTTTAAGGTTGTATGCCCAAAAAAACTATTATTATTATATAAATATTATTATTATAAAATATTATTTTTGAGTAAAGTTTTTTTAGACAGATGTGGTATGACATGATATTTAAAAAAACTTCTCGTCGTACATTTCCGAAATTTATGAGCCTTAGCTCTTTAAGGTCTTCCTCAAAAAAACAATTATTTTTGTAACATTTATTGAACTGAGTCCTCTTCCAATTATTCCTACTGAAATCTTAGCATAGGAAGTAACACGAAATGATCCATACTAGAAGCATAGTTCAGGCACTTTATCGGTAAAGCTTTCACAAAAGCTCAAAAGCTTCAATATTATATATTTTAATTTAGTATATTCCAGTAAACATTAATTAAGTGGAAAAGACTATAAGAAGTGGTATCAAAAGGGGCACCTAAAGCTCAATTAACCCCAGTAAAGCTTTCACAAAACCTCAAAAGCTTCAAGATACATCGCTTTCACTTCATATTCAAAGGAGTTTCATTGTTTCCAGAACTTCAAAGAAGCAATATAAGCTAAAAGAGGCCTTGTAAGAAGCTCTGGAGAGCAAAAACTACACATATGAGCTTTATAAAATTTTAGCACTAATCAGCTTGAATTCGTGAACTTTTTGTCAAAAGTGTCAATGTAATTTTCCTTCCTCTATTGTCAGGTGTCTTCGCCCGCCATTAACAATACCTTCGTTAACTCTTTATGAGGTTTCTAGCAATTTCTGAATAAGATGCATTTTCTCAAAAACTCAATTGACTCCAGTAAAGCTTTCACAAAAGCTTCAAGATACTCGTCCATCGCGCTTATTTTCAAATTTGAAAGTTTTTTGTGGTTTCCAAAGCTGCGAAGAAACAATAGAAGTTGAAAGAGGTCTTGGTAGAAATTCCAGAATACAAACAGTACGTAAATGAGCTTTGTAAAACTTGAATACTCCTCAGTGCTTATTTTTGAGCTTTTGGCCAAATACTTCAGAATAATTTTGGTCTTCGATCAGTAGCCACCGCCCGCCATTTTTGCTATTTTCGTGAACCCGTTATGGGGTTTCTATTAATTTTTAAGTAAGTTTCATTTTTCAAAAGCTCAATTAATCAAGAAAAATTTTTACAGAAGCTGAAAAGGTTTAAGAAACATCGCCCTCCTTTTCAGATTTAAGAGTCTTCCGTGGTTTTCAAAGCTTTAAAGAAACAATTATCGCTGAAAAGGGTTGTGTAAAGCTCTGAAGTACATATTCTGCTTACATAAGGCTTGTAAAATCGTAATACTTTTCGACGCTGATTTCTGAACTTTTTACCAAAAGGTGGTCTCCATCATTTTTATACATTTGTGAACTCTTCAAGAGGTCGCTTGAAGCTTTCACAAAAGCCCAAAAGCTTCAAAATACGAGTATTTTGGTCGTTTGTTCAAACTTTCCTTGTTCTCGAAGATCTGAATTTGATTTCATCAGCTATCTTTTTTCAGATTTAACTCCTTCAGTTCTAAGAAGATTTTTATTAATATCTGAGTAAGTCCTATTTTCTCAAAAGATATCAGCGGGTCCCTAAGTTATTCTAGGAATATAGCTTGATCTCTAAAATGGGCAAAAGTACATCTTCGGCAAAAGAGGGTTCTAATATTTAACGAATTCAGTCTGAACAATTCGGTGGGCCAGTGAGCTTTCACTCAAGCTCTTCTAAACCACAAATTCCGGTTAAAAGTTTAAACAGATCGAAAGTTTACTGTTACTTTTCATTCAGGTATTGCTATTAAAGTTGATCCTAAACTTTTTCTTAAATTTCACAAAAGCTGCAAGCAACAAAATTTCTTTTCTTCAGAAGGAACAGCCACTGAACTATGGGAATCTTACTAGAAGAAGTGTATTTTAAAGTTTACTGTCTGCAAATACTTTCAAGCCACTTTTTCATATAAAACTATGCAGCTTTTATACCGAGCATATACGAAATGGCTAAATGGCATGTGTGTGTGTATGCTTAACGAATTCTACAATCTTTTGTAGCAACAGCCACTATTCATAGTCTGATAGGCAAACGGCAGGCAGTCACTCAAGCTGTGTGGCAGACAGACGCCGCTCACTACACACACAAACACACACAGCCAGCCGTAAAGGCAAGAAACGTGCGTCGAGCCTAAAGATATGCAATAAAAACTATGTAAAACAAAAAGAAACAACTAACTGCCGACATTTGCTGGCAATGAAACGTTTTTGATGTCTACAGCAAGGTCTGTGGAAATTTATAGTCTAATAGACGGCCGACGAGCTGTCACACGAGAGTCAGGCAAGTGGAAGGCGCTCCACGAATGGAGCTATATAAATTACGAGAAGAGTGATTAGAAAGGTTACGCCGAACAAGGAAGCACAAATGAATGAAGTGCAGGCGGCTGGTGAGGCGCTGCATGTTGCCAGCATGTTTAGCAAAATTGCAAAATTGTAACATGTTATTAATGTGCGGAAGCACTAGTCTATGTAGACTATATATATGTATCTCTATCCTCCAGTGCTTGCTTGTGGCAAGTTCAAGTAACTTACAACTACAACAGCCGCAGCGCTGTGTGCTTATGACGTTTGATGCGTGCAACAAAATGTTGTAGGCTTCACCTACGAGCCTTGCTTTGCCCGTACAGTATAAGTTATGGTGTGCAGCGCCTAAATGTAGGCACATGCAAGAACTTAAGACACTTTAAAGGCCTGTAAGTATACTATTTCTTGTTTAAACGTCACAATTTCTCAGACGAATGGGAAATAGCAGAATTTTGGTTTGCAGAAAGGGTAAATTAACTATAAAGAGTTGATACCCTGCGGTGATAAGGGCACAGGCATTTAACTATGGCATAAACTTGTGGCAAATATGAAGTTTGTTTTTTCCATTCCGTACACTTTTTCTTGTTTTTCCTCACTCACATGCCGTTTTCTTGCCACGCTTGTTTATTGTTGCTGTACTTTGTCAAACAAAGCAGCCGGAAATTTAGCTTGCGGATATAATAAAGTAAGCAAAATAACTTTGCATACTCTTAGGCCGTATGTCAAAGGTCAATTGCGGGCAAGCGCATATTTTAAACGCTTAAGCAGCCGCAACCAAGGGTGGTGGGTAGCATAGTTTTAAGCAAATATTATCAACGCAACGCTTGTGATTGATACGTATAATTTTTTCGGGTTTGCGCACAAATGTATGCTTTGTTGCACACTCCACACATAGTCTTTGATCCCTTTTTATTTGTTTGTTTGCTTTTTCGTTGTATTTTTTATTTAAATAAATTTAATAGCGTATAAGTTTATTTAGCGTCGTAATATTATTTATCTAACCTTTTATGGCATAATTTTAGGCTGAAAACTAATAAACTTGTTATTGAGCGATGTGTGGCGGAAAGGGACGCGATGTGATACAGCTTTTGATATACCGCAAATATACTTTAGGCATTTTAAGGTTCATGACGATTTGTTGGCTTTAAAAAAAAAAAATTTAAGTTTTGTGAAAAATTTTTCAACATTACTAACTTAAGTATTACGAGCCAACGTAGCTCCTCAAGTTGGTGTGGCATTTAAATAGTTAAATTGAAATATTTTTAAAAGTAAGGGTGAAGTCCTGAGTAATGACTTTGATGATTTTAGTAGACTTTGGATCCTTGTAGTGATTTGTGAAGAAAATTTTGAAGTTTGATATATCCTTCGAACCTCATTTAGAGCTTGTAGTCTTATTTTGCTTATTTTTCGCTGTCAAGTGGCTTCGAGCTCTCGTTTAAATCACCGACTTCCCGGAAAAGTGTCTTAAATGCTGTTTTCTCTTCCTTTCGGTAGCAGCTAAAGACATACCTTTTGATAGAGATGTTCTTTAGATAGGTTAGGTTAGCTGGCTAATCCAGAGTTTGCACTACAGCTGCTATATGAATTCCCTTGTGAAGTCATGGAAAAGTATAACTCCTCTGTTCGATCTTATAAGTTAGCAAAGCGCTCAGTGGCCAAAACAAATTTGCACAGGCGTTGAATTTCCATTCCCAACAGTTCGTTGAGATGTTTAATATGCGCTCCCAAGCGTTTAAACTTTGTTCTCCCAAATGCGGGACAGTTAGGAGAGAACTGCTGAGATGTTTCCACCGCGTCTTCTTCCATACAGCTGCTTGAGCTAACGGCCGATAAGATTCCCAGTCTTACACCGCAGACGTCGATAGAGCTATGGCTTGTTGGAATTCCCCCAACTAGGGAGAGCCTAGCTTTATGGAGGGCAAAGAGCTCACTAGTCTCACTTTCGATTGGTCTTGCGCCAAAAGGATCTGGCGACAACGCAAGTACCAGTAGTACAGCACTGACCAAGCTCTCACGCAGTCCAGCTATTAATCAGAAGAACACAAGAGTGGATGGGAGGACTAAACCGCTACATTCTACTGACAGTAAGTCTAGGCTGAACTTTCTTTCTAGCTCATCAGTTTTACAAGTACCAAGTATTCCGCTACCTGGCTGCAACCTCGACTGATAGAGAGCTCTTGACAGTACAGTAAACTCCTCCACAAATCTTGGCACCAAGCTTTGACATTTCCGTAAATAAGCTCACTGCTCTCTCCTGCAACAGCGTCGGCTCACCTACAACTTTCTTGCTGGTATGTGGGCAGAAAAGAGCCCCTAGAGTTCGGTTTGGTGACTGCATGATCCATGAGGTCCGGTATGAAGTCAAAGCGTGCGAGATTTAGGAACACATACTCTCTGAGTCCGATAGCAACTTTTCCGGATACACATCTTCCGGCGATATCTAGAAGTATAGTGTGGAAAATTGCGCCGCCTCACCACACACTCGAATTTCTTTGCAAGTGTGTTCTTTTCTAGAGCTCTCCACCTCATAAAAATTCCATAGAACACTAAGAAGCTGCTAAGTATTTTTTTATTACTGAATATTGAGTTCGTCAGCCAAAAGAAAACGTCAGAGACACTATAAAAATATATATAAATGATAAGCTACGATATGACCATGTTCCTCTTTCTCAGTTTTTAAGGTAGCGATCAGAAGCTTTGCGGACGTTCGTTCTTTCTTAAGAATCGGCTTATTTGTCGGAAACGCTGACATCGGGCCGCTATATCACACAGCTGCCATACAAACTGAACGATCAGAAGAAACTTCTGGTAATGAAAACTTTTTCATTTGACGAGACGTCATGAAATTCCACACGAATTATTCCCCAAAGCAACGAAGAATTTGAACAATAGATCGGGCCACCATAGCATCTCGTTGAAATGTTTGCGATGGAAATTTAATAAATTTGGAGAAAAAAACCATAAAATGACACTTAAATAAGCTTGAGCAAAGAGTTCGTTCCTTTCCTTCCTTTTAGCAACCACATATACGTATGTATTAACAATTGACGCCTAACGCCCACATAGCAACATTAATACATCGATTTAGTTAGTATAACTGGCAGCCATGTCAAGCATATAGCTGCTCACCTGTTCGAAGTGAAAAAGGTCAATCAGTTAGCAAAGTCAGCGACACACAATGGCAATGTCATCAACATTGAGCTGGGTTGTTTTGCCAACAAGTTGTCGAAGCATTCACTTAAAGCGTAAGGTGAAAATGGATTTGACGCTTTTAGGCGCGTTAGCGGCTTGATGTTTCCTCTTTTCTCTATTTTCTTTGCCCTTTTCATGTATAGTATGCTACTTTTGCTGCTTTGTTGCTTTACTTATCGTGTTAGTTGCTTGCTTTTTCGACTTTCAATCTCGCTAGCCTGCCTGCTCGGTGCCATCATATCCTTGGGGAGCACACCTTATTGGCCTTTTCACTTTCACTTTCTTCTATTAATTTTCATATTTCTTTTAGTTTGATTTTTTTTCTGGGTCCTGCCACCTGCCATGTTCGGTTGTTGCGTGCAATGCCAGAGCTCTTTGACCCACTAAACAATTTCTCAATCAATTTTTGGTAAATTTCCTTTGCCAGCACTTTCTTATTATTGCTTTTTCAGGTTGGTGGTGCACCCAAATTTAACCAACTGATAATGAAATATTGCCTGGCAGCATATGTTGCTACCTTCTGTGGCGCAAATATGTATACTTATGTGTGGTCGGTAGGGTTCTATATAGATATTTATGCATTCAAGATTCGTGCGTGTTCGTGTGTGCGTAATGGGAGTGCTCGTAATCGAATGCCAGTCAAAGCGGGTGCATAATAAATATATTGGAAGGTAAACAAAGCAAATATTTATGCCTGCATGGGACTTGAGGTAAACAAATTGAATATTATTTGTTATAGAAAAATCAGCGTATATGGAAAAATTGAATATTCTTGTAGTGAAAATAATACTTGGAAAATATGCAAAATCTTAATATACATATCAACATATATTCGCCCATTTTATCTACCAAACCCTCAACAACCTTTCAAGCAGTACTTTAATCTTGAGCTTAACTAAGTATCTAAGTTTTACTGAATGATTTTCATTCAGCCCATCTCGTATGTACATGAAAGCCTTAGGTAACCCATCTATATGTTATACCCTACCAACCTTTCTCTTTCTTCCTCTTTCTTCTGCTCGCTTAATGCTCCATGGCCATTTATCGTTTTGGCTAAAACTTTTGTGCATTTTGCTGCAAAAATGTTACTGCAAGACAATAAAGACATTCAATTAAAAGTCAATTGCCTGGAACTTTATGACAATCCACAATCGACAATCGATGCCAAAAACTCAGAGACTAAATAAATAAAAGCTGCATTGCTGCAAGGGCAATTAGAAAACTTGTGTGTAACAGGAAAATTGAAAAGAAAATCGAGAATGAAGTTCAACTTGTTTAAAGTTATTTCGAAGTACTATTTAGTAAACTCCGATATACATACATATGTGAAGCTGAAAATATGGTCAAAATAAGTATAATAGGTTCTAGGACATTCAGAACAACAAAAATATTTTTTTTTGTGAGCACAAAGTTTTCCAAGTATCACAATTTGTATATTTACTGTTGAGTTAGCCTCGAAAATTAGTTTAGATTTTTGAGATTATGGTATATAGTCTAAATGTGGTTGAAATCACGACGAAACGTTAATCCCGGTTACAGTGAAGGAAGAATTAACCACTTAGATTAGCTTAAACTAAGGCAAAGGCATCAGGTATGAGTATTTTAGGTTATTTAAGCTTAAACTGGTAAGCCAATAAGCCATACAAAGACCAGATTTGGTTCTTTGCGATACCAAAGTTCATTTCATAGATCCATAAGGAATAGTTATCGAGGTTACTGCCTGGATTGCTGCTTGGCTGTCTACGTAAATGTTGACTCTGAAATTACCTGCAGGTCCATGGGAGGCCAGCTCCGCGGCTTCGCAATAGCAAAGACTTCAGTTTGAAAAATACTGCAGTGATCCGGCAACTTAAAAGGTTGCCTTATGAAAAAATCTGGACAATATATTCCCGCATCAACTCCATCGTCCCTTTTCGAGCTGTCAGTATATATGTTTAGAGTGTTGCTAACAAAGCTCGCTTTACGACAGCCATATTTTTTTATGTTTACTTTGACCCTTTTTCACAGTTGAAAAGTGAGGTCATGAAGTCGGTACTTCCCCAACCGCCGATTTTGTTGCGTAGTTTTCAGCGAAGTGGTCTATCGGTGCCAGGTCTTATACCAGTTCAGGAGCAGCCATTAGAGTTGTTCTTAAAATTCCCGTTATGCACAGCACAGCGAGCATCTGAACCCTTCCGTCCTTACAGCCAGGAAAATGCATACTGACTAGGTCTTCCAATGAGTGCTGGCAGTTGTCCGACCACTCTCCGCTACTTTAGCGAATTAGACCAGGCGAGACGGGGCTTTTAAATAATAGTTTCCTAGGTCTCGCCACTCCTTTGTTCTTTCAAATCCAATAAAAAAGTTTTTCTGGGATTCTTTCTTTGTCCTGCGCACCAACTTTTTTTAGTCTTTTAGAGTATCTTTATATTTATTTCAACAAAAATCCTGCAGCAAAACGGCTTGGTTTAAATACGACAGAACCTGACCCAAAACGAAAACAATTTAGAACTATTTTATCGGCGTGTAATTCCTCATAGGATTGGCATTAGTCGGGCAATAAGATAATGGCAGGGTCAGCTGCTGGCATTTTCCTGGTGAAAACGGCAGAAACTTTGGTGATCGGTCTCGACAGGCAGAGCTTTCCAACACTTTTCATCATTTTAAGCTCGCTAACGTAGCTTGTTTGACTCTCCATTTCTCGCTAAGCCCATTCTTTTTTAAATATTTATATATGTATGTACATCTCTATGCATATGAGCGTTTCTTAGGACGCCCTTCTCCTTTAAGTCTCCACGAACTCACCCATACTTTCTTATCTCCTCACCCAATTGCCAGCGAATAACTCAATTTAGTGCGAAAATGCCATTCAACCGAGTTGAGCGAAGTAGTCAAAAGCGAAGTAAACCCGACAGACGTGTTAAAAATAAACGAAGAGCGCCAGCAAAAAATTCAAACATTACAATTTTTAATGCATTTTACAATAATTTACGACTGAAATAAATTATCGTAATAATAAAAATTGTTGAATGGAGCAAAGAAGCGTATGGGAAGCACATGAAAACATGTCGGAGAAAGGGAGTACAAAGGAGAGGTGTTGTTGGCTGGATAGGTAAGGGTGGCGTTATTTTTTGTTACCAGTGCACTAGCCGTGGTTAGGGTAAAATATGCACCAAAAAGCTTAGGAGTTTTAATACTCATTCATGTTCGTGAAACGATCATACAGTGTGAGAAATTGGGCTCCTAAATGTATGTTATACATTTTTATAAATTTTGATCTTGTGTACTCAGGATGCTTTTCATTCAAGCAGAAAGCTTAACTTTTGTCTTCTTCTGTTGTCAAATGATTTATTTGACATGTGAGTAGGTAAAGAATGGGAGATTAAAAGGAACTACTCTCTTTCATTAACTTCTTCACTTTGAGTCTCAACAGCGCCATCTATCGAGAATTGTTGATGTTAAAGGCTTATTCTGAGATCTTCTAAGTGAAATAATTTTTTGAAATGCCTAAGGCTAGAGTTTTTAGCAATACGAAAGTAATTAGAGGTCTTTAGATCCGAATTTTATCTTCTACTGTTATTCTAAATTGGATTTTGTACCACATATGCTGCAGAAAAGGTGTAAAACCAAGCAGCTGGGTCAATTTCCAGTCGAAATTTTCTTATATTCGAAACTCCTCCGTCACAATTTGTGCATTGGGTATAAAATTAAAGGCTATTAACATATGGTGCTGTCAAAAAATTACGTAGTACTGGCTGAGGGCTAAAAAAGTTGCACATAAATGTATGAGAGTGAGTCACAGTTAAAGGCAGTGAGAAGAGTGCGAAGACTGTAAGCGGTTGAGGGAAGCAATAAGTTTGTGGCAACAAAAAAAAAAAACAAAATCAGAATCCCATCAACAGAGTGTGGGAGTAATGCAATAGCAACATACATACTTGAGTATATTGGTACTGTGGAAAAAAGTTGCATGCAACGCAGTTAAGTGGAATTTATGAAGCGTACTGGAGTCAGCCTACATACACATATTTAGCGCAATCGCACACACACAACCACATGCGTTGGTGCAGCACTATATATTTGAATGTGTATATGTTTGCAGCTGATAACTCACTTGCTTGCCGCAGGCTAGTTGAGCACGTACGCCGCTGAAAGGGTTAAAGCAGCGCCGCCGATTATTCATGGGTGCTGAAAATATTGAATGTATGTGTGTGCATACATACAAACCATATGTTGGCGCCCTTGTTTCGCCATGTGTGTATTTGTAGCGCAAATTTGCCACGGTTGGGCGTAAAATTATTGATAAATCTACTGCAAATGGCTAAATTATGGTAATAACGCCAAACATCAACACATTCACGCGCGTGTGTGTATGTGTGCATGAAAATTCGCCAACAATTTAAGTGTTGGCCGGAAATTTCGCGAAAAGGTGAAAATCGTCCGTGGAGAGCATGAATATTTTATAGTAATATTTCTTTTTTTATGATATACTGGTATGCATATACATCTGTATGTTTGTATAATGTAGATATAATAACCGCAATGAAGCGATACCGGAAATCTCATACCTACAAAAATCAAAATACTCTGGGAAGATTTTTAGCTTTTAAAAATGTACCCCTCAGAAAGCGTATACACAAAAAAAACTATCACAAAATATTTTGTGTAACACATTTTTTAGCTAGCAAAAAATATTAAGTAATTTAACTTAAAGCTTAACTTAATTTAACTCTCCTTAAAACTTAACTTAACTTAAATTAACTAACCTTACCTTAACTTTACTTAACTTAATTCAACTTAACTTAACTTAACTTAACTTAACTTAACTTAACTTAACTTAACTTAATTTAACCTAACTTAACTTAACTTAGCTTAGCTTAACTTAACTTAACTTAGCTTAACTTAACCTCACTTAACTTAACTTACTACAAAATTCGACCAAACTCAACTTAGAAGGTTAAGTAATATAACTTGCTATTAATAAAATCGACCAGAAACTTAGAAGGAAATGAGATCTTCGATTCAGTAGAAGGTCAGCCAACCAAAAAGTTTAAGTAACTTAACATAAAACTTAACCTAATACCACAAAATTTACAAGAAACATAGAAAAATGAGTTCCTCAGTCCATTAGAGACTCCTTCTACCAAAAAACGTACGTAACTTAACGTAATTTAACTCCTTTTTAACTTACATACATACTTTTATTTCTAAGTCTCTTTTTTCGAAAGGTCTCTACCAAATTCATAAATTTTTGTCTATTTTTGTCATAAGAGAGATTATGTGAAAAACTCTTCAGTCCTTGAGAAGTATTTTTGCTTCTACTTTATCTTCTCTAGCACTACAACCGTGGATCGATTTGGGACTTCAATTGTTTTTATGCCTTGCGAGGTTAAGCCAGTTGTACATCTGGAGTGCAGACAGGTCTTTATGCATTTGGTTCTTCTATTGATGGATTGATATATACTCGGTCACCCTTGCTTCCGTTATCCATAAATGTGTCTCGAATTGAAGTAGCTTTTCAAGTAGCTTTTTCGCCTTCAATGCGAATGAGTTGGGCTAACCAGTGCAATCGTTGAATTTTTATGCGAGTGCGTACAGTTCGTGGTTCCACCTGCTTCGTTATCTATCACCTCTCTCGAATGGTCCTCTCGGTTCATCTTCTTCCTGCATGTTTCTGCGTCATATAATAAGACGGGAATAATGAAAGTTCACGCGCCTTTGTGAATGAGTTATGGTCGTCTACGTTTGAGGAGGTCAATACTCTCGATTTTCGTGTACCTTTCATTGGAATTATATATTTACGTCGTGGATCCCAAACCCAGCGGCATAAGCGCCCTATGAGTAGTATTTAGAGCTCCAAATTTGTATACCACAAATTATTTGAAATAAACCCTTTTTCTCTCTATGTCCGACTAACCCCATTTTATTCACGTACTTTACGAGTGTGACCAGTTTATGGCGATTGCCATTAAAACTTTCTATAATCATTTAGTATGAGATTATTCCAATTTTTAGTGTCACATGCCTGTCTAGACGCCATTTAACCATTTACCTTTGTCGAAGATGTGAAAAATGTGCGCGTGATTGAAGGAAATTAATTTAGCTCTTGCAGAAACAACTGAAAAAGATTGTACGAAAGGGTTACTGGACAGTATATAAACAAACCAATTATATATAAAACACTAAAAGAATTATAAATACGCACCTTGAACCATATTTTAATGGCTTCTTATGACACATATGACAGAACTATGAGACTAGAGAATTAGATTGTGGAAGAGGACTACATATTTTGATAACTATAATATATATTTGGCATATTATACCACGTATATCTGGCTAGCAATATCGCTGATGACAGAGCTATGTGGCTTTGAGTTTGGAAAATGAAAAAAAAGCGCATATTGTCCAAAAAAAATGTTGTTTATCGATTTACTTTAGCATTACTAAACGTTTTTCAAATTATTGACAAGATTAAATTCATTTTAGCTCAATTAAAGTCTAAATATGTAAGACTGCTATACACTGTTTTTCAAATAAACCGGGTGAGAATTACAAGTCAAAGCGTAAAAAATGGAAGGTGCTTTTCATATCTTAATATTATAAAATTTTCCGAACATTTATTAAGTAATGATATCTTGGCTTCTATCTAACAAATCTTTTCTGTTAGCAACACTTAATTAATTAGTAAAAAAAATTTACGGATTTACATCGGACACTTAGAAAAAGAACGCATTATACACCTTGCCGGGCAATGTGTGTCATTTCACCTACGCTTGTCATTCAATATTTATTTTGCAGCACGACATAAATATATTTTTATCGCATGCCACACCTACTCATATTAATAATTTGACACATTTTCTTTCGAATCTATAATTTCCTAAATTTTTCTTATCGCACGTTTTGAATGTGGCATTTTTACGTTTATCCACTAATTTTTCGTATACAATTCTACAGCATTCCCTTGCCACACGCATATGCGTGGGGTGTCCGCTTTTATTTGCCCATTTGCGGCACGCAAAGTCTTTTTATGCGTCCACAAGGAGACAAAGTTTCGGCAATTTACACGTATCTATATATTTTTTTCGCGCATTTCTTGCTCTTCAATATTTAATGGCCAACGTGTGACACGTTAAGCGTCGCCTTGTAGTCATCAGCGCTGACACGATTCGTAGCGAGGACAATGGAAATTATGATTACTTTAATACATATATTCTTCGCATTGTGTTTAGGTGCTCTGCTTAGCTGCATTCTTTTGACTTTGTCGTTAAATTATTAATGTCATTAGTTGGAGACATTTATGTAGAGATAAGTGTGAGTTTGGGAAACTCTATGAGACGTATGAGCGCGTATTACGCGTATTACGCGTATATTTCACAAGCTTTTAGTAGGCTTCGAGGGCAGTTCATAGGCTTTATCTAAAGCCAAGTAAACTCACTCAGCTAATAGTCGATGAGGGGATCATAAAATGTGTGCTTTTTTCAGTTCGGTTTTTGTAAATTTTGTAATTTTACCATTTTTATATTTTCTTTAGAATTTAGAATTTTAAAGCCAGAAATAATTCACTTCAGTTTCAATTAAACCCGGAAATTCGGCATTAGTTCTAATTTTGTTCTTTAACATACCTGAAATGTGAAAGTTCAGATAGAACTAATGCTTAAAGACCTACAGTTTAGAGATTCAGGGAACTTTTCATAGTAAGATATGCTTGCATAATAATCTTACAGATATTAAGTGTTGCTTTCAATATAACGACGCTTGCTTCACTATCTAAGACATTTCTGTTCACTTCTTTGGATAATTCTTAACGATCGGCAACGTTCTATAAATTCAGATTCTTAAAGGTATGCTTCAAAATCCTAAACTTTTGATGAAGTACGCAGGAATTGAGTTTATAAGTAGAGCTGCCATGAGAACCCAAGTTTTTAATTGCCTAAGATAACCTCTGCTCGTGTTCGCTACAGCGCTTACGCCATTTCGAAATTGTAAATTCAAACTCCTAAACGTATGCTTATAAGGTTTTATTTTTTGATGAAGTTCTTAATAATAAAATTTATAAGTAGTACTGCCATAAATAATTAAAATTTTAACCATCTAAACTGATCTCTAACCGCGTTTGCTGCACCTCCAAAGCCATTTCGAAACTGTAAATTCAGACTCCTAAATGTATGCTTAGACATTTTTATCTTCTGATGGAGTTCTTAGGTAGTCCTGTCATGACTACTTAAGATAAGTAATTTTTGTTTATTTCATTTGATAATTGTTGACTATAAGTAAGAGATCTGAAAATTCACACTCCTTAATGTATGCTTATAAATTTTGATCTTCTGATGAAGTTCGCTGGAACTAAGTTTATGAATAGTACTGCCATGAGTACTTGAGATTTAATTATCAAAATCAACCACTAACCGCATTTGCTAACTACTTGCTACTACTTGCTGCTACTACCTAAGCCGCATATGTTCACTTCATTGGATAATTGTTAACTATAAGCAAAGATCTGTAAACTCAAGCTCCTGAACGTATGCTTATAAATTTCGATCTTCTATTATGTACACATATTAGTATTATTTCCATTCAAGCAGCCAGCATAAATTTTCGCTTTTTCTGTTTCCAAATGATTTCTTTGACAGCTGAAACAATATCTGCCGCTCAACTTAGATTTCTTCCAACCACTAAAGTTATTTCAGAAAGTAATCATCTATTTTACTGACCCCTACTTTACCTACCAAGACTTCCTGTTTACACTTGAGCTTACTTGGCGTGAGTGGATGTTAAGTTACCTAAGTACCTTTTCGCTTCTTATAAAAAATTAAGCACAATCTAGACTAAAATACGCTTCCAAGAAGAAAACTGACTTCTTTATTCGCATAAATATGAATTCTAAGCAAGCTTTCCTGCTTTTAGCTCCTAAATACTTCACATTTCCTTCAGCAGAAAATATCTTAGCCTCTGCTTCTGACAGCTCGATTTAGCATTCTTACTATGGGCTCCCCATCTAACGTTTTTTTAAAGCCCCTCGCTGCTAATCGCTTTCCTTCTGTTGCTTTCTTAAGAATTCGCTTTATTTATTTAACTAATGGCACTATTTTCATTTGTTTTGTTGTTTTTGCCATTTACCTGTACCAGCTCTCAGTTCCTGATTGTAATATTTATTAAATAAAGTGTTTTCTTTGTACTCACCAAAGTGAAATCACATTTTTTGCACGTACGCTCACTCTCAGCCCCGGCAGGATTTCGTTTCTTTGCGACACGTCTTTGATTTTTGGCTAAGAGCTATTATCTTTGCTTATTTCGTGCTTCTTCTGACTGCTGACCTGCTTTCCTCGAGGTCTTGTTCCTGTTGTCACGAACAGCATGTGACATTGTTATACACTATTTACCGTTATATGTGTTCTTTTGTAATTTTGCTAATTGATTTTTATTTAATTGGTATTTGTGTGAAACAAGTTCATGCGACACATTTCTTTGTGTGTATTTTTTTACTGTTAACAGCAAGATTATAGGTTTGTAACCTTGCTAATGTGAGTCTTTATGCTAGTGAACCGTTTTATTGGAGAGAAGGTTACTCCGAATGCTTATGAATCAAATTAGGTCGCCAGTATTTGTGGTTCCAAGGCTTTCGAAGTGTTCCCTTAGCTTCTCTTCTAACAACTTTATGACTACTCGAAGAATTTTGACAGTTTTAGTGAAGCTCCAAAGTAATTAAGTATTCTTTGATCCTTCTTCTTAAACTTTTGAACCTTCTTGAAAAATTTTCACAGTTTTGGTGAAGCTCCTGATTCTTGTCACCGTGAGTCAGGTATATTCCTCAGTAGTTTCCAAGTAGAGGAAAAACTTAAAAGGTCAGTTTCTTTGAAACTCTTCAAGTCTTTTAACTTTCGGTGCTTATTTAGCTTTAGAAAATTAAAGGTTAATATTTCTTCTGTCTTCCTTATTTACTGCCAATAAAGAGAGAATATGTTTTTTTTTTACCTTGATAGTGTGAGTCTTTATGCCACTGAATCATTTTGCTGGAGGGAAAGTTTATCCAAATGCTTAGCAATAAAACAAAGACACCAGTATTTGTCATTCCAAAGCTTATTTTGGTCACGTAAAAAGTTCGTAAAGGAATCTTCCTAAAATGTTGAACCTTCTCGAAGAATTTTGACAGCTTCTGATTTATCTTATCGAGAGTTTCTTACATTTTTCAGTTCATAAAGTAGAGGACATCAGTTATAATCGTCCCAAGGCATATTTAAGTCATGAAAGAGTTTTCTTAAAATTTTGAACCTCTTCGAAGAATTTTGACAGTTTTACTGACGCTCTTGATTTATATTGTTATGAATGTTTTACATTCCTCAACTCAGATGATAGTGGAAAAGCTAGAAAGGTCAGTTCCTTGACAAGTTTTTGAGCCTTTCAGACTTTCGGTTTAGCTTTAAAACCTGAAAGCTTAATAAAGCGTGGAGTGAAAGCTTTCGTCCGCTTCACTTGCTTTACATCGATGAAAGCATGCCAAGGGTAGACTAGAAAGCTTAATAAAGCGTCTATTGAAAGCTTAATAAAGCTTTACCCTTTAAAAGCTTTAGTCTGCTAAGCTTTCTCTTTCTTTACACCGATGAAGGCATGGCAAGAGTGGACTAGAGCAAACATAATATTTATTTAATTTTCGGAAATAATAATATAATATAAAAAAATTAAATATACGAACCTCAAACCAGCAAGTAACGGAATCAGAAAACCAACTATTTATAATAAAAAAAATCTATAATTTACAGCGAAATCGCCAAAATTTTAAACTGAAAAATAATTCTAAACTCATTTTTCTCATAAAGCCGCTCACTTCCAAGCACTCTTCTTCTTCTTCCAATCACTCAGTACATCATAAAACCACGCTCACTTTCAAGGTTTGTGTCCGTGCTGAGATTTCGCGGTCCCTCCAAACTTTTATCATTCGGCTTGTTACCTGCGTAGCTCTCGTTTGACGATGGATTCACTTTCATATGCGAATTACTATCTCTGCCATCAGCAGAGCGCTTGAAACCCTTCCAGAAGTCGGGATAGACAAACAAGAGCAACAATAATTCCAGCGCTAACGTTATGAAGTAGCAACCACATAGGTAGAGCACAAACCAGCCATCGATCAGACGTATTAAAGCCTGAAAGTTATAACGCTCCGCTTCATAATTATCCAAATTGGTTTCGCCGAAATACAAGAACACTAACAAAACTATAACCGCAAACTTCGATATCAAAATGCAACTGCGCACGAAGCGATTCGTCTCGATCATGCCACAATGCCAGCTACCGAAGAGCGGCTGAAAGAGAAACCATGCCATAAATACATCATAGTAGGCGGCTCTAAATTTCTTCCACTTCTGCTTGCCCGACAACTTTTCGCTGTTGTTTTCCTCCTTGTTTGCCACATCTTCGGCCAACTTATCGGGTTGCACACTCACCGGCGTTCTGCCAATCCATTTGCGTACAGTGCAGTGTTGCTTCTGGCCAGTCGTTAGATTGACAATGGTTATAGACTCACAGTACCACGACGGATAGCGGCCACTCTTATCTTGACTTATCTGCAGTCCGTTAAGTTTACTAGCGTGTATGGGCAGCTCGAGCACGCAAGTTGTGTGCGGCCGCAGAAATGGACGCTCCGGATCTTGTGTGACCGTGTAAGTTTGACCGCTCGGCAATGAAATCAGTATTTTCGCCGAACTTGCTGCCGTCCACTGACCGCCCGTGGTTATATGCAAGGCAATATTGCGCATCACAATTTGGTCATTTTCACTCAACTCGGCGACCAATTTCGCATGATTCATCGTCAGATCGTCACAAGTGCGTAGCAGTAACCATAAGAAGACCAAAAGCAGTAAGATGTAGAATGCCACTACATACCAATTTACGTCCAAGTGTTGCTTTAATATGCGATCGCGTACCAACTCCTCGGCTGTGCTGTGGTAGGAAGAACCAGCGAATGTCGACATGTGATAGCAAAGGCAGGTAATATTGTCGCCACCTTCCGGATCGATTGCCGCGACGCAACCCTTGCTCTGCCATGTGGGATTCGCCAGATTCACATTCCAAGACAGGCACTCGTATAGCTCCACAGTGAAGGCATAGTGTGCTCTACGCCGCACTTGCACCCCCTTCGCGGCGATTAGCGCCAAATAGCACCAATCAGCTTTATTCGCACAATTTGAGTCGAAATATTTCGTGCCATTTTGAATGGTGTCATTGCTCGTCTTATGCAACTTCACTTGCTTGCCCTCTTGACGCACTGCTTTCAGATTTGGCATCTTATTGCATTTCACCAGCACATCCATATCCAACTCGACTTTTATGATATCAATAATGACAGCGGCGCCCTGTGGCGCGCGTATTTGATATATCGGCATTTCTTCGGCAGCCTCCACATAGCCACGTAATAAAGGAGGCTCTTTTGATGTGCGTTGTTGCAGCATTTCAAATTTGAACGGCACCTTGAGCTCAATACCCGAAATCGTTGGGTCAGCTTCACTGAATGCGCTGAAGTAGAAGACGTTAGTAGTGATGGGATGTTCTGTGGGATACCACCAGAACGGATTCTCCTTGAACGAGATCATTTGTGCGGTCATTTCAGCGCCACCCAGCTTCGCTTGCATATCCTGCAGCATTGGCTTAGTGAGCACCGCTGTGGTTAGGTAGTCCAATGAGACCACGGTCAAAGCGTCAGTATCATCCATGCCGAAAGCTATCATCTGCACCGTTAACTTATCAACTACCAGGCCGTGATCGCCCTTATGCACATTGTGGCTACTTGCCACACCCATGTCACGCAATAATTCGAAGGAACGACAAATGGCATGCATCCATATATTGATTGCTGCTAAGACCGTGTCGTTGAGCTTCGTATGTGCGCCGTAATATTCGATGAGCTGTGCGTGCTTCGGCTCCAAAGGCGCGCGCTCATCTGCTACTCGTAACATGCCACCCTCGAATTCCCACAGCAACGATTGCACGTCGACAAATTGCTCCGATTTATTTGAGAACTTCGATACCACGCCCACCAATTCTTCGGTCATATCCCGGACATCTTCCTTGTGCATATCCTTTATGTCGCCATTTGCAATTATCTTGTCAAAACCCTCGCACATTTTATCCAACAGCTCATTGAATACGTTAACCTTTTCGCTCGTTAAGTTCCCCATCGGATCAACCAGCTCGCTGGTCATAGTGCCCAGTTGGCGCACGTCCGTCAATGAGTCGGCCTTAAAGTTCTTAAAAGCCGACAGCACGTGCTTAATTACATCCAGCGGCTGCTCCGCCATCATCAGCGTTGCTTTGACCACAGCGCGTGCATACTCGCCGCCTTCGAGCAAACGTTCCACATTGTTAGCCGGCTCTTGCATGTATGCTTGTATATTTTGCAACCCTTTCGGTATGTCCGGCTTCATTAGCTCTATTGGCACTTCGTATTTCTGACAGGCATCCAGCTTATCGCATATACGAAAGCTGAGCGCCTTTACTTGCGGCACGTAAATCTCCCAATGCGGATCGGTTGTGCGATCATACAGCAGATTACCGGCCTTTAGCACATAATATATGGGTACATTTCGATCGGTCCAACTACTGCAGGCGGCTTTGAAGAGCGTATCACCCGGTATGCCTTTCGACGGTGTGATTGTACAGCTGCCACCTGTCGGCGGATCGTTGCGTTTGAAGGTCGCTATCGCCACGCTATCGATGCCGTCTGCTATGAGCGTGACATTGAACTTGAATGTGGCCGCCTTCGGTGGCATGAACCGTACCTTACCGTTACTGTTAGTCGTAATGAATTTATCGTCGACGGCAAAGTAGAATTTGAGCGAGTCGCCACAATAGCCGATACACTCAACATCTATAGATACGCTTGAATCGTCGTTGTAAAAGTAATCCCAACAATTGCGTACACACAAAAGCAGCAATGGGATTTTAGTGCCATACTCGACTCTTATGTACAAATGATCACCGGCAATTGCACCCGTAACTGATGATGTTGTATGAAGTGTGATCTTATAGAGACCCGTTACGGCAAGATAGTTGCCGTCTATGCTGCATTTGGGCGCTACAGCGTGAATAAAGCGAAGTGAGTATAGGAAAAGCATAAGTTTGTTAGAGTAAAGACTCACTAGTGCACATAATGCTGTCATTCTGGCAATACTGACTATTCAAATCGTTCTCAATTGGTTGGCAACGCCACTCAAACGTATACCGTTGTTTGTCTTTTGGCTGGCTAAAATCGTAGCTGTGCGAACCATCCAACTCTACCACTTGCTCCCTGCCAATTGAGATGAGGTCAGCGCCATCGATGTGACTATAGATATCCAAATTGACGAAGTCAATGTGGCACTAAGTTAAAAAATAATAAAAAATAAACTATAAAGCGAAATAATATTTACGAAAACTGACCTCGCAACGCCCCGTTGTGCGTCCATCGCTTTTCGTCACGATAATACGATTATTTGTGCCCTTCGTATCGGGCCGCACCGAGACTACAAATGGCATCCAAATGACGCGCGGCACGTTCGTCTTACCAAAATCGACTAAGGTCGCTGAAAAAGTATTTCGAAGCTCACAAGCTGACATAACCATTTCTTAATATAAGACATACCGCCAGTGCCGGTAACCGCCTTCCACGTGTACACCACCGGTCGTCCACACGAGTGTCCGAGCACGGCTATTTCAGTCTTCTTGCCCACATCAATCCAGATCGGCTCGTCGGCGTATTGACCGTGTATGCACTTGCAATAGGTGCAAATGTCCTGCAGCGAGTAAGACACATTGGAGAGGCAGCAATAGATCAGCAGCAACCAGCGCGACATGTGCGTAAAAATTCTTAGAATTGTTTGGTTGCGATATCAAGAAAAAGTTTTGTAATAAAAATTAAATTTCTATCTTCAAACCTTTTACAATAAAAATCAAATCTCTGACTTCGAAATGTGAAGTGAAGCGCTATTTCTTTTTTCGAAGAATTTTCAGTTATAAATTATCAAGTGTTGAAAAGTATCTGAAGATTACATAACTATGTGTTTAGAATTAGATATTTTTTGAGCAAGCAGGTGCTGAAGTGAACGAGTGAAATTGTTGAAGAGACCAGAAGTGAAGAAAAAACCTTAACTTCGGTTGCACCGAATAAAAAATAAAGAATGATGGAGACATACTTCACCAATTTACAAATATTATTAGATTTAATGTAAATGAAAACACTACGTCAACAAAGCCTTTGATTATCCTCAACATCCGGCCATAGGAGTCAGACTAGGCGTCACTACGGGTTTGTTACCATATTCGATCTTGTTAATGACTTCGTGCAAAATTCAATATCCACATATACATACACCGACGGTTCAATGGATCCCCATGAGGAGTTAAACACAACGATTTCATTCCCCAACAGCGAAGAATTGACCAATGGTTCTGTGTTCGAAATCCAACGGCGAAATCTACACATTTCCAAAGAACACGATTCAAAGTGTGAAATTGTGAACTATAATCTTCATACACAGAAGGTAGCTTCAAAATCACTCAGACCATAATTGTGGGTATAACAGCAGGTGCTAAGTGGGCTTCTGCTCTTACAAGTTAGTCCATAAACATTCCAGTGTATAGCCAAGCGGCAATAAAGGCAATCCGTAGCGCCAGTACTAAGCCTCAGTGCGTTAGGTAAGACAATAACTAGGCTCTCAGTAGGTAACTCGGTTAATATCATCAGGGTTTTGCGGTCATGTAACAATAGAAAGCAATTAAAAGGCAAACGAGTAGGCGCGCTTAGCGGTAGCTGGAAAAAACAATTCCCATAAGCTACATTAGATATTTAGATAGTAAAATTGAGGCTTTGCACTGCGATCTATGGTCTATAGTGCGCTCGAGGCCCCTGAGCTCCTTCAAGGGTTCTTTCATACAGTGAACTCTAGAGAAACATCTCAGGTCTTGGAACGCTTAACCACGAAGTTACTTTGGAAGCGGGCAGACCAAATAGTTCCTTACTTTCAGACAACAGGGCGTTTAGGAGCAATGTAGAAGTCATCGCAGGGAATCTACATTTAAGATCGGACCTCAAAAATATTATGGAAAAGTGGTTTCGGTGGAATGAAGTGCATGATGAGATGCTGGCTAATTATCTATGCGAATGTCCAGCCTACAGCTAGATGAGACGCTACATAGTTTACGGCTTCTAATGCTCCAACTTAAGGGACATTGAGTATTTGAGGTGAAAAAATCAGTATTTTTTTCCCCAAATTCACTAAGTTACTGCATTAAACTCAATTTGGTAACCTCACGGTAACAAAAACGGGTTTAATGATGGCTCAAGTGCGGTTGTCTGCGATCGGGTGCTCATGCGGCGCCCTTTTCAAGCAACCATTAGAATTGGTGGCTTATAAATAGGCGTTTGGACCTCAACAGCTTTTTTTTACACATATATCTTTTATTGTTGTTACAAAAACAAAATATGCGAAAAAATATATATTTGCTTCAGGGATCTCTAGTTGTGAAATTTTGATTAAAATGGGAAAATAAACGAGCTGCTCTAAAATGAAGTACTATATCGCAATTGAGACAATAAGTGTTAGTTTATGTCGAAGAAAGCTGCAAGTTCTCATATACAAAAAAAAAACGCTTTTTTCGTCGATTGAGTATAATTTTCAATGGTTTTCAATTAAGACCAGGGTAGATAATTTTTTAAAAGAAAAAATCATAGTAGGATGAAACCCATCATAACAATGTATAAAGCAACGAAAATTAAGGAAAAAATTTTTTACGTGTAATTTGGGGTCGGAAAAAGGAAGAGAGAGAGATTTTTAAGGGTTAAGTATGGTTTTTCTCATTTTCCGGCAAAACTACCAGTTCTATAGAGAAAATTATATGGCAGTATTGTAGGTAATGAGAGGGTCTATAATTTTTTGTATGCATACCTTTTTCACATAACCTCAAAAATTATGTGAAAAATGCAAATAACTGAGTGTTTGGACTTTTTATTCTTAGCTTGTACAAAAAAAATTTGTTTCTTCCACGAAATTTGGTGGAAACTTGCCTTTTTTAATGAATAATTATTTTTTAACTAAAGTACTTATTTTTTCCTTATATTAAACCAATATCGAAAAGCTCAATCAAAAAATCGAAGGTAAAAATATGAATTTTTCTTAAAAAGTCGATAGGCTTTATGTTATGCTAATTTTTTTCAGAAATCGCAAAAAGTAGACTCCACTTTGTACTTTAGAATTGAGAAATGCTTACCGTAAAAAAAAGAAATGCTAAGACATTTATGCGTATATATCATATTTAGACAATTTTCTTCTGTCATAATATTAGGAACCGAAATTTTTTGATTCAAATTGATTTTAAATCCACGCAGCTCAGAATCGACCGATTCACTCAGTGAGCTATGCAACATCACACATATAAAAATATATACAACAACACTTCTGAATTAAGTGCATTTGCAATCCTTTCACGATAATATTTTGGTGACAAAAAAGCAGTGAGCCGAGTGCTTTGCTGCAATGGGACAACAGCTAAGTAAATGTATTGAAACTCAAATGTGAATCCAAAAGCGGCTACACTCTTTGCCACACAGCATGTAGAGGAGGAAATCTCACAAGCATGCTCTTGCTCAAACACATATGAAGCAGCAAACACACTAGCACTAATATTAGCACATACTGAATATGTGTATGTATGTATGTATAACTGTAAATACACATGCAAACATACAAAAGTGTTGACAAACCAAAAAAAAAACTTGAAATGTGGAAATGTATACATGTATGTATGTGTGTGTGTGAGCAAAAAAAAAAAAACATCGCCAAATTGAGTTTGTATACATATATGTGTTGCTATGTATGCAGTTAAGGCAGCGCAAGTGAAACGCTTGAAAGCTCAACGCATTACGTATACGCCCTGTTGAATGGCGCAACGAAATCTACTTTCAATTTCAATGCAATGCTTGTGTCTTTTTTCTTTTTTTAACCAATTTTTCCAGCTCCCACTCATACACACAGGCAGATACATAATATATATATGTGTATGTTTGTAGATTTTCCTTTTTATGACGTTACACGCGGGCGCGCTTTGTATGAGCGCTCACCTGTGCACAATCCCTTATGCCCACCGCGCCATTCACATTTATTGCATTATAATAAATTGTATTAAATATGAGTAAGGAGCAAAAAAGAGCCAGTTATACAGAATGGCTTTTTATGACAGCATACAGGCATATTAATACGTGCAACACATAATCAGGTGTACTTACGACGAGCAAAAAGGTGGAAGATGTATTAAAATATGAAAAAAATGTTAACTTCGGCTGCAGCAGCGCTATAACACCCTTTACTGTTGCATTTTTTATGGCAACTACAAAAGTTTTACATACAAGGACTTGATTTTCATCGGTCAGTTTGTATGACTGCTATATGGTATCGATCGGAAAAATTTCATCGGATATTGTGGCGTAGCCTTAGAAGATAAACTGTACCAAATTTCGTGACAATATCTAGTCAACTGAAAAACTTTTCCATACAAGTATTTGATTCCGACAGCTCAGTTTGCATGGCAGCTATATGCTATAATTATCCGATATTGGCGGTTTCGGCAAATGAGTAGTTTTTTGGGTAAAGAAGGATGTATGCAAAACTTCGGGGCGATATCTTTTCAACTAAAACAGTTTTCCATACAAGGACATGATTTTCATCGATCAGTTTCTATGGACGCTATATGGCATAGTTGTGCGATCTGTAAAATTTCTTTAGGTATTGTAGCGTTGTCTCAGAAAATTATGTGTACCAAATTTCGTGACGATATCTAGTCAACTGAGAAACTTTTCCATACAAGTATTTGATTCCGACAGCTCAGTTTGCATGGCAGCTATATGCTATGATAATCCGATATTGACGATTTCAGCAGATAAGTAACTTCTTGGCAAGAAATGATGTGTGCGATATTTCAGCGCGAAATTTCAAAAACAGCTTTATTCAGACAGTGGACATGACCGAATCGAGTCAACTCCACATGCTCGTCTATTATAAGCATCTTTCCGTTTCCTTCTGCGTCTTACAAACTTCATGATAAACTTAATACACCCTGTTTAGGTTATAAAAATGGGAAGCGCGTTTTTATATTTCTTTTCAGAATTTTCGCTTACTTTGCACCTCCTCGCTTACGCTTTGCCAGCGCCCTGCACTCACAGCGTCGCCATTGATTGACACAACGTCTGGCTGACTGACAAGCATACAGATTTGCATACCCACACATTTGCAGACACCTAGCATGCATATGCATGTGTCGAAAATTGAATTATGTTTCTGCATTCACACCACAAAAAAAGTTGTGAAAAAATAATCACGAGACTTTTATACTCCGCCCAAACATTTTCCTTATTGTCAGCGCTTCGCGTTCAGCATTATCTTCGCCGCCACCTGACAACAATATAATATTTCGTATTTTGATTTCAATTATGCAATTTGTTTGCGAAAATATTCATTGCAAAGCAGAGGTCTTTGTCGCTATCAAAAACTGTGATTGGTATTCTGGAAAACAGCTGCGCGCGCTTCATTGTTGAACAAGTGATTGTATGTCGCGGTGATGATTTAGGAAAAGATGAGCAGTGATTAAAATGTATGAGCTTTTGTTAATGAAATTGATAATATGTGATTGACAATCGAGCTATCAAACACTTTATAAAAATATTTGATAATATTTGGCTGAAATTATTTAGATGATATTACCAAATTTGTTTGCCAGAGCTCATCTTTCGTTTGTTCGAAGGTTTTCCTTTCATTAGAAAGTCTTTTTGTTTATCAAAAATTACAAACCGCTGGCACACTCTATACTACTAGCAGCTACTATAATTTTTATGTTCTCTTCTGAGCAAAGCACTGTATAGTCTGAAGCTGATTACTTTGTAAAAGTAAAAATTGAGAAAAGATTGAGTATAATCATATTTTAATCTATGTTGTATTTCTAGCTCAAAATAAGCTATATTTCTGGCCCAAGTTAAGCTATATTTCTGGTTCAAGCTAAGCTATATTTGTATCTCAAGTTAAACTATAATTTTCTCCTCAATCTTTCACAGTCTAGCAGGCAACATTAATTTGTAAAGCATTAGGACTCTCTCCCAGTAAAATCAGCTCATTTCCTTAAATCAGTATTAATCTCTAGGCGCAATATTAACTTTATATACATATCTACTTTGAACTCTAATCTCGTTATACTAGTAGTTGAATTAATGAATTTGTTTATTCTTTCACTTAGACAGTTGTGCATTTTATAGACCATTTAAATTTTCTATAGATACACAGAGAGCAAATTTTACTTCTGCCATTTACCACTGCATCCTTGTAGAAAAAGTTATAAACACAGTACAATTTTACTTCATCCCAAGAATCTTATTTAGACAATCATCTCTCCCATTGCCTTAGGAAAAACCTTTTTGATAGTTCTGTATATACAATTTTCCACTCGATTTAGCTCTGTTGATAGAATACATATTAGATTGGAACTTTATACTATGTTCAAACAACTAAATTTGTCGAGACAATTAAGAAAAAACTGAGTCATTTCGTGGAGGCAAAATTAGGCATTAATGGAGTCAATTAATAAAGGCGATTAGGCGGAAATTGAGCTAATTAAAGAAAACAATTAGGCGTAAATTTAGACAATTACGTGATTTTCTTTGTTATTCAAATTACTCAATTTGTTTTTGTATATAAGATTAACAATTGAGGCTATATACGTTAATAAAACAATAAAATTTGTCGAGGCAATTAGGTATAAATTGAGTCAATTACGTAAGCCTTTGACATTCAACTTACTACTTTTTTTAATGTACAAAGTTAAGGTTTAAGACTTTTTACCATCTTAAAAATACTCAATTAGTCGAGACAATTAAGTATAAATTGAATCAATTACTTGAACACTTCGTATTCAGTTTATTAAATTTGGTTTTGGTATATGAGTTTGAAAATCAATTGACTCGATTTTCATTTAAATTTTAATTTAATCAATTAATACAGGCAATTAGACATAAATTGAAGCAATTAATCAATTAGTACAGGCAATTAGACATAAATTGAATCAATTAATAGAGGCAATTATGCATAAATTTAAATTTAAAATATTTAATTATGCATAAATTTAAATTTAATTTTTGTTTTGATGTATAAGTATGCCAATTGAGACAATTAGATATAAATTGAGTCTATTATTCGAGACAATTATGCATATTTGAGTCAATTGCGTAAACACTTTATTTGATATTTTTGGATTAATAATTTTTCGGACAACGAAAGTAGGCTAATGAGGTACCTGAAGTCAGCTAACATTTGGGTATTTCCAAAAATATTTTTTCCAATTTCTTTAAAGGAACTAACTCTTCACTCCCAAATATTATTTACCACACCATTAAATTGATATATATTCAACTAAAATTATATTTAGACTGAGGGCTTCATATATGTATGTCGCCGATAGTCACTTCCCACTGTCATTTTTCAACACTCCAAATAACTGGGTCAACATTTGCGTGTGCGTCGCAAAATACGATTTGTCGATTAGGCGGCGCTTTTCCACTATCAAGTGCACCGATTTACAAGCAAACAAATGTCAGAGTGTCGCACCGGCACAGGAACTATAAAGAAAACCAACGTCATTCGCAAAAACAGGGAACAATTTATAGACTTGAGTGCACGGGCAGACAGGTAGCAAGTGACGTTGATAAAGCGCGAAATGTTAGAAAAACAATTCATACTAAAAATACATGCAAAAGGCGATAAAGAGCTGCGCAAAACAAGAAAACGCCAAATAAACAGAAAAAAAAAAATGTAATGAAAAAAACGAAAAAGACGTCAAAATGCGCAAATGCAAATGCATTGCCACGAGGGCTTAGTGTAGCCACCTGCGCACTTTTCCTCCGCGCCGCAGCGCGTAGGCAGTTTATGCAATTTTAGTATGCAGTCGAGGCTCGAAATGGCCTTAAAAAGTGCTGGCGCATGTTGCATTGTTTTTACCTGTTGGCTTAGTTTGAAAAATCGCTGTGCCACACTCTCACGAACACATAGATGGCATGCCACTAAAATGTTGTGGCATGCATTTGTTTGCACTCGCTGCACCCTCCACCATGCACCAGCAACCACTTTACGGCCGACCCGCTTTTTACATTGCTATATTTCCATTTCCGTTGCCGATTTAATGGCACTAAACGTCAGTTAAGACACACTAAACTACAAGCGGCCGGCGCACACCCACACCTGCGCGTCAATATATGCAAATACCGTAAACAACTACAGTTAGAGCAGAAAACAAACGGTAACAACGCAGCTATAATACCCTTCACAAAAAATTTTCATACAAAACTTGGATTTTGATTGATCAGTTTGTATGACAGCTATATGCTATATTCATCCGTTCTGATCAATTTTTTCGAAGAATGTAGCGCTCTACCAAACAATAATTTGGGCGAAATTTCTGGAAGGTATCTTATTAAATAAGCAAGTTGTCCATACAAGCACTTGATTCCGAACGTGCAGTTTATATGGCAGCTATATGCTATAGTCAATCGATTTTAAAAATTTCTTCAGAGATTGCGCCAATGGCTTAGATAATAAGCAAATTTCGTAAAGATATCTGTTAAGATAAAAAAGTTTTCTATACTAAGACTAATCTCCGATCGTTCAGTTTGTACGGCAGCTATATGCTAAAGTGATCGGAAATCGACGGTTCCGACAAATGAGAAGCAACTTGGAAAGAAAAGTACGTAGTCACGACTTCAGCTTGATATCTTTAAAACTGAGGGACTAGTACACGTATGTACAGACAAACGAAGTCGACTCAGCTCGCACTGCTGATCATTTATATAATATTTTATTACCTCTCCAATGCTTTCTTTTAAATGTTTTAAACTTCATCTTAAACTAAATATACGCTATTCAGGGTATAAAAAATAAATACAAGTACAAAAAACGTTGCATTTACATGTGCTGCAATCGGCCCCACAGGCAATGTGGCAAGCAGCGGCCTAAAGACACACATTTGTCCAGTTTTCCTAAGTGAGCAGTATGCGGGAGGAAGAATTCAAAACAAACGAGTGCTTTCGTAGCTTAAGACATAAACAGCGGTGGCAGTGGCAGGCGATAAAAATCTGAAAATTAAATTTGTTGCTTGAGCTGCCCATTTTATTTGGTAGAAAAGTGTCAGGCAAATAAGGTCACCATTCAATATCTTTAAATGCCTTAAAGCGTATATTGCAGCATGTTTATTTATATGACTTTGGTATGAAGAAGAAATGTACGCTAAAATATTTTCAATGTGTGATAATATAGTAAATAGGGTAACAGGTACTCTGAAAAATAGGTTCCTAGTCAGCTCTAAGAAAGGCTCTCCGCGTATGAGTAACGGGTTTCCACGGTTTTTTTTTTATTATCAAACTAAAATACTTGTTTTTTTTACCCACCCTAAATCCTAGCTTTATCCGATTTTATTTTAAAGGTAATTTCACTTTCATAGAAATCCGCTTTCGCATTGTAAAAAAGCTGGGATAATCAATTTTCATAGGCTTCTGTTGAAACAAATTTTTCAGCAGCAAAGTAATCCGCTATAGCCAGGAGCAGGTAAATGATATAAGAATTCTAGTAGGGTTGCTAACAGATCACTGTGTAATTGACAGGGTTGACAGTAGACAACAAATTCCAAATAATGACTATTGTAGAAGTTTTCAGGAGGAAAAAGAAGAGATGACTATAAAACAACATCCGTGTAAGGTATCCTATAGAAAACGAGTTGCAACTATTGCTCGAGGGTTCCTTGATGACGTCTCAGAGTTTGCATAGACACAACTTTTCGTACTTATGAAATTCATCATAACTACGGAGTAGTTCAGGGTAGTGGCAATAAACTGAGGGGTCTTTAGTCCAGGTGGTATCACATTGGCCTTCCTAAAGACCCAGATGCGTCGTAAGCACCTTTATCTACCCAGCTATCTACGGTGGATGCATAAGATCCATAAGATCCTTCCATTTAAGTAATTGGAGCTTCTTGAGAGTGTCAATCAATGTGTGTGGCCTGGCGTTGTTGCAATGGAACACAATATCTCTGCTATTTAGCCAAATCTGATCGCTTCAGTGTGTCTGCTTGCCTCAGACGTCCCAATTGTTGTCTGTTCATGTCCGAATTAAGAGTTTAGGAGCAGCTCATTGTAAATAAACTACTGTTAAACCTTCCAAAAATATATCAAAAACTTCCTATACAGAAATCCCGACTTGAATACCGTTTAGCGATAAAACGCGGCGTTTTGACCTGGACCATTTTGGGTTCTTGTGGGTGACTCACTTTTCATTACCAGTAATCATCCATCCATATATGTACATATGTATATGAGTTTTAGGTAAGAAAAATAGATAAGGATTGCACCGCGACTTAAGGTCTATTGTGTTCGAAGTTTAGGTAACACAACGGACCGACACAAGCTTTTCTTGTTACGATTGACCGCTTAACCTAACCACACATAATCATCCGCTTTAGAAATAGCCGCTCTATTTTTGTTTCGATTCAGCACCGCTTTACTCGGTCTGTGAGATTTTGTTTCGCTAACTCGTCTGACATACAACTATCTTCATCTTTAGCCAGCCTTACTTAAATGGTTAAAAACTATTTTTAGGATATTGTTTAACTATTGGGTATCTTATTTACATGGTGGTCTGACCCGAGGACTTGCATTATTTTATCGATATTTTCGATATCGATATCGACTCGATATTTTTTGTGAAACATATGGCAACACTAATTGTAAATAGTATAAATAAGGTAAAAAATTTCATTAGAAACCAAACTAAATTATGAAAAATTTTAAGCAAAATTTAAAATTTTTTTAAATATGGCAACTCTGAATATTTTAAAATTAATAAATAAGCTTAAAATTACTAGTAGAAACCAATCTATGGTAAATATTAAAAAATATAGTAGAAATTAAAAAAAAATTATATACACATGGCAACTCTGAAATTGTTCTAACAAATAAAAGAGCTAAAAATTACTATTAGAAACCAAACTATATAAAAAATATAACAAAAACTAATTTTTTTATATACACATGGCAACTCTGAAAATTTTCAAGTGCATAAATAAACTTAAATTAAAGTAAAAACTCATATCTCAACTTCTACGCTTGCCTCTTTATTAAAACATTGAGAAGGCAGAAAATCAGTGCTTATTTACCACTCAAATCCCTATATATTCGCATCATACCATACTACAATAATAATAAAACACAGCTTTTACTTTAAGTAAGATTATAAATGACTTCAATTTTTTATGCATTAAAGCTGACCACACACACTCCCGCTCACCGTAACGATTTTCCATTCCACAACAGCTTTTCCGATTTTCTTTCTTGTTTTTTGTCTGCGCTTACCTTCCGCCGTTTCCCCCTGCTATCCTAAATACCTATAATTATCCGGTCTTAGAACTGTTAGTGTATACTCCACGCTCTTGTGTATGCGCTTTTGTTCGTAAATTCATTGTGCGCCGGTGCTTCGGCGCGCCCATCCTCTCCGCCACTTCACCACATAGCAAATTAATCAAAGTAATTAAAAATTCTTTCAAGGTTTCCAATGAATTTAATTTGATTTCATTGCAATTCAATGTGCCAAACTCACAAAAGAGGTTAACTTCCCAATAACAACAATACTCACACATACATACATTCATGCACACATATAGACGATAGCGCGCCGAGTTGCTTTTGGTGCTTGTGTGTGTGTGGACATGTGTGTTTGCTGCGCTCGCTCATTGAACCAAGAAAATGTGGAGATCCAACAACTAACTATCGAAACGTACGCAAACTCATGCCAATAACCAACTATCGAGTGAAAGCATTTAAACTACTGCTGCAAGTATTAGTTATAGCTGCTGTCCGCAGCTCGCAGCTCGCAGCTCGGCCTCGTAGGTTACTCATACGCCCCCGTGCGTCACTAATTCAGCTGCCGGCCGTCAGTCGCTACTTTCGTTGCTGAAATGTGAAACTTTGATGTAAGTTTACGCTTTGAAAGTTTTTGCACACAAACACCCACACACACACAAACAACTGTTAAGATTGTTGGCGTGTGTGTTGGCAGTTTGTTTGAGCGCTTCGTTACATCGTTTGGCCACTAGTTTTCTTGCACTTTCCTTGGCGTTGTGTAGAATTACAATCACTTCGGTTTTTATTTTTTGCTTGCTGTTTGTTATTTTTGGTTCTTTTGTTGCAACTTTCGCTACTATTACCACTTACCATTTGAATTTCGCTTTTCACACACGTTTGCTGAGCTTTGGCGAACTCGTATTTTCTTTGAAACTTTTATGATGAAGACAGCGGCTAACTTCTTGCTTTAGCAGCTCTACATTTTTGTTTCAAGTGTTATTTCATTTAATTTTTTGGCTTTTCTAAAGCTTTGAAATATTGATAGAATGTTTTTGAAAGCTTAAATAAGCTTGAACGCCTTTCCTTCAATAAAGAACTTTTCTTTAAAACTTTTTTAAATTTTTGGTATAAAAAAAGAGTTTGAATCAATGTTTAATGCAACCAAAGGTTATTGAACGTTGTTTAGCGCTCAGAGACTAAAAAAGCTTTAAAAAAATATATATTTTTTTCCTTTTTCTGTACAAATAATCTTCGTTCGAACGTTGCTTAGCGCTCAGAGACTACAAACGCTTTAAAAAAAATATTTTTTTTTTTTAATTTTTTTTTACAAATAATTTTCGTTTTTCAATATAAAAAAATTCAGCGTTGCCATATTTAAAAAATATATATTTTTTTGATTTTCATTGGATTATTTTTTTCAGAGTTGCTATATTTAAAAAAAATATCTATATTTTATATGATTTTTTGGGCAAATTTTTTTTGAATTAAATATTTAAGAGTTGCCATAATTATATAAAACATATGTTTTTAATTTTTTTAAATTTTTTTTTCTGAAATCTTAGATTTTACTTTCTACTAGCAATTTTTAGCTTTTTTTACTACATTCAAAATTGGCAGAGTTGCCATACACACATATGTACATACATACATACATATGGATATATACATATGTATGTATATGTATGTATGTACATATGTATGTAAAAAAAGTTTTCATTTTGTAATTTTGCAACTTTTTTGTTTTCTAGTAACAAGTTAAAGTTTACTATTTAATTCTAAGCTTATTTATAAAATTTTAAAACTTTCAGTGTTGCCATATTTGTTTAAAAGAGCATTTTTATTTAATTTTATTCGCTTTACTTTTTTTAATATTAATATTATTTTAATTTGTCTTTATATTTTCAAGTTTTGCAAAATTTTATTTTATTTTCTAGTAACAAGTTAAAGCTTATTTATTCATTCTAGTTTTTAGAGTTGCCAAATTTTTAACAAAATATTTTTATTATATTTTCATTTTTAATGTTTCTCAATTTTTCAGTTTCTACTAACTTTTAAAAGCTTATTTGTACGATTGAAAATTTTCAGTGTTGCCATATTTATATAAAAAAATATATTTTTATTTTAGGTTTTTTATTACTCGTTGCTGAGTTATTGAAGGAAAAATATATGAAAATCTGTTAGCACTAAAAATTGTTCGAATGCGTAAGTTTTGAATGTAGTGAATATTTATTTAACATTTTTGAAATGTGTATGCATTTATCAACATTCACTACATTTCTATGCACACAACACATTCATCACTCACACAATTTGCTTTCCACACATCGCTTTTTGGTCTCTCCTACTGCCTTGCGCGCTTTTAATTTTATTGAAAGATTTCCCCTTTGGATTTAATACAATTCCTGATGAATTAGCGCAGCGATTGACGGATTGAAAAGTGCGTACCTGCTTGTCTCTTCAAATGCAATACTTTGCCGCATTCATACAGACGCGAGCATTACGCTTACACGTGTATTAAAGCACGGCACGTTTGTGCGCCTGAAAGTCTGCTTTGCTTTCTCTGTATTCGCGCGTGTGCAGCTTATCGCTTTGACGCGCATTGAATACGTAATCAGCTCGCTCCTTTGTGTGGCATTCGCTGTATTGAAATGGAATTGCGATTTTTTCGCATTTTTTGTGGCGGCAATCCTGTCCGATGGGGTTTGTGGGAGGAATGAATAGGTGTTGTGTATTAGATTATATTTATACATATGTACATATATGTTTGCGTTTCAGTCTATTATATTTTCACCTAAAGAAAATCATATTAAGCTCTAAATATTAGTTGATATTGGCGGTGAGGATTATTAAAAGCTGACGATTTGAAATAAATTGGTGTAATGTATACATACATAAATACATACATACAATGAAATTCCTTTTTATGATTGCATTGTTTGATCTAAGTAGTAAGGATGCTGATTTCACAAATTTATTAAGACTCTGTCTCGTCTCTGTATTTTTCTTTTGAAAAATGACCCTCAGTTGCCTTAACAAATATTTCGCATTTTATTAAAAAGAATTGAATCAAAATAAAAAGAAATTTTTTTTTTGAAATATATGGCAACTCTGAAAATTTTCAAAGAAATAAATAAGCTAAAAAGTGTTAGTAGAAAGTAAAAAAAAAATGGTAAAAAGAAATCAAATAAAAATATTTTTTTTTTAATATATGTATTATTGTGGCAACTTTGCTAATTTTTCAACTAATAAAAAGACAAAAAATTGTTAGTAGAAATTGTAAAATAAATTTCAAAAAAAAAAACTAAAAATAATTTTTTATATAATTATGGCAACTCTAAAAAATTTAGTTTGAATGAAACATCGAAAAAAAAATATTTTTTAATGTGCAAACTCTGAAAAGTTTCCACTAAATAAATAATGCTTGGTAGAAACTGAAAAAATAAAAATAAAATAATTTTTTTTTGTATATGGCAACTCTGACAATTTTTAAACAAATAAACAATTTCTTGTAAATGGTAAAAAAAATTTATTTAAATAATATTTTTTTTATATATGGCATCTCTAAAAATTTTCAAAGAAATATAAAAGGTTAAAATTGTTAGTAGAATCCAAAAAAAAAATAAATTATAGAAAAAATATATTTTCTTGATAATTATGGCAACTCTGATCCCTTGGAAAAAAACATTGAAAATAAAAGTAAAAAACATAATAAATAAATTAATTTTTTTAATATGGCAACTCTAAAATTTTTAAAATGAATAAATAAGCAAAATTTTTTTTTAATAAACGAAAAATAATTTTACTCAAAAATTAAACAAAAAATAATAATTTTTTTAATATATGGCATATGGCAGCTTTGAAGATTTCTAATCGACTAATAACAATAAATTTTTTTATAAACTAAAAGAAAAAATTAAAAAAAAAATATTATGGCAACCCCACCCAAATCTGTTAATATTAAACGATTTTTTTCTAAATCTCACAAAAAAGCAAAATTCAAATCGAAACACTCTCTCCATTTTACGCAAACCTTCTCACACGCGCCCTTGATTTTTGCGCAAGTAAATTGAAACATTATACCCACTTAAGTGCAAAACATATGCCTCACTTCACACACTTGCACGCTTACATACACACATGCTTCGCACTCTTTCGTTAGTCACGCTCAAAATGCGCAAATGATCAATGCAAATCGGCTTAAAATTGTCGCAATTCTCAAACTCATTTTCCCGTACTAAACAACTGAAGAAAGCGTACGAAAGACGTGGCACGCGGAGCAGCTTTTGGGAAGATTTGTACCCTTGTTTGAGTCAAGCTTTCTAACAAAAACACTCACTTCAGTATAGATTCAATCACTTATTGCTTGCGCCACGTCAAATGTGTCCATGACTCGCCAAATTTCACTTTCGTTTCTTCTTCGGAGCTACTACCTCACATACCAACGCATTTCCATCTCTTACTTATATTTAGGTGAGTGTTTGAGTTTTGCGGATATTTTCGGTTGTCATTTTTCCCATATGGGAATGGGCGCTTGTAAAAATTTGATGATGCATTTTGCCCACTTTTAGGCTGTTGTGCATAAGTTAGTACTTCAGCAAACTAAGCCGATGAGACGTGACATGTGACCTTAAACAGCTGGCTACTACGAAGCATGTTGATTTAATGCACTTGTACTTGCCATGTAGTGTAATATTATAAAATATTTAGTAGTTGTTTAGCAGTGAGTTTTGTGAAATGAAGAGTGGGTTGCGACTGCTTCTAGTGCACTTCTCCGAACATGTAGCATATGAAGTTCTTCATTTGTGGAACATAGCTCATTTACTTGTTAGATACTCAAGCTTTGCTGATCTATTATCTGGGAGTACTCAACTTGTCAACTTCGCAAAGTTTCTTCATCTCATTTTTCTAGTTTATTTACCAACAGGTTGTCGAGAAATTTGTTAGCTTCTTTCGTTTCTCCTTCGACATTAACTTATTGTTGAGGACTTAATGCTTTCGAAGTTGTACTTTCAGTCCAATAATATATCCAAATATGTCCCGGGAAGAGTCATGAACAAGAGCGTATACAAACTGAAATCTTTTGTTGGTTGGAATCTTGAGTCTTTTCCGTCATTGCCAATAATATGGGGTACTATACTGCTAAAGATGTTCTTAAAGGCAGAAGTGGGCTTCTATTATATGTATACTCATTAATTATTAATATATTAGGCTTACAACTTACTTTTCAAGTTTCTGTTATGTAAAACTTAAAAAGCCGCTTTTTTAATATCACTCTTCTAAAATAATAAAATAAACAAGAACTTAAAGCGCACAATGTTCTTCAAAACTCTCCTTTCCTTAACAAAATATCCGTTTTACTATTTTCACTATTGTTAGTTTCATCTTGGAAGCCAATTTGTCTTTCCTTGAAACCTAGATGGGAATATGTGTTTAATTAAGTTTATGCATAAACCGGCGGAGAATTTAAATTGGCTTCAAAAGTGAAGTAATGAAATATTAATTTAAGTTAGAAAAAAGATGTGATTACTTAAACTGTTATTAGTGCCAACTTCGATGTTAATTTGACCTATTTTATAATCCTTTCCGTGTACTTCGCTTATTGAAACCAAGATGGTTTTTCTATTAATCGAAATATACTGCTCGAAAGCAACTTTTATTTAACTAGATTTATTCATAAACCGTTAGAGAATTTTAATCGAACTCAAATGTGAAGTAATGAGATATTTATTTAGGGTTTAGAAATGAGCTTTAATTATAGCATCTGAATCGGTTTTTGGTTACACAAAAACTAGGTAATGAACCGTCATTTAAATCTAAAATGTAAATAAAAGGTCAGAGATCCCAAATATTAACAGTGGTTGTTGACTTGTCTAAATGTAAGTAAAGGTGGTTGAAGAAGCTAAATGTAAATAAAGGTAGTTGACTTTCTTAAATGTAAACAAAAGTGCCTTTGATCTTAAATATATAAAAAAGGAGGTCATTAGCTTCGGCAAAAGAACACACAAAGACAAATTAATGAACTCTAAAATGTAAGCAAAGAACCAGTGGCACCAAATGTTAACAAATGTTGTTGACTTAGCTAAATTTATGAGTATATTACGGACCAGGGATTCTTGTTCTGCGCAGGTTCCATCCTTACAAACTTCTTTAGTATTTTCTATACTATATTTCTTTGATATAGTACTTTACTTCTGTAAAAATGCTAGAATATAATATGTATGAATGTAACTGTGGTTATGATTCATTGGGCTTGATAAATTTCTTCAAAAAATACTACATTTTTTCCAGCATAATAATCGCTTTCATGCCTCTTACTTTTGCGATCACTCTCAACAACAAAGCTTCATTTTCCAATTTCTTTTTCAGTTTTCACAAATTATTTCCAATCTTGGCAGCCTTTATTTGTCAGTTTTAATACTTTGAAAAGCACAAATAATAATATTAAAAAAATATACAAAATTTTCTTTGTTAAGTGCGAGAATTTTTTTTTAAGAAAACACTAAATGTTTTGCATATATTTTTTGTATTTAACCTTCGTCTTTCCACTGCCACTAACGCAGCAACACTCATTTGAATCCGTGAGTAAAGAGGAAAAGGACAAAATTCTAACAAAATGGTTGGGTGTTGAAATAGATGGCGCTTATTTTTTTGATTGGAGTGCGCAAGAGGTTGAGCAGACAGCGGAGCACAGCAAGGTGGAGAGCAGTATGGCGGAGAAACAAGCAGAGTTTAAAGAAGAAGACGCTGAGGGTGTAGCATGGACAAGAGAGAGCGAGAAATCCAAAGGATTTATTAATGATCCGCCAGATGACCCAGTTGACTGCTTTCCAGTACAGCAAAGGCGTGGAAGCAGCACAGCAGATTTTATGCGCATTTTGCAGCGACAATGTTGGGATGATCTCTTGCCTGTAAGCTGGGAGTGTAGCGCGCATTCAGGTGCCGATCGCGCCAATACGCCAGCCGCTTGTTATCACAACTTGCTGCATGTCGCGGCGTTTCTGCTTGTGGCCAAGCTGTTGTGTATGTTGTGAGGTGTGTTTGAAGTATACTTTAGCAATAAAAATTAAAATATAAAAGTCTCTGCGTGCAATGTTAATATATAACAGTGACTTCTCTACCTTTTAAAGCTTCAGCGACATTTTTTAGTAGACAATACTACTATTTATTAGTTACTTTTGTTAGGGTTAAATTGAAAATGCAATCTGAATTGCCTGCTTCCTGAAACGCTCTACGCAGCGCTCATCTTCAACTCCACTGCTTCTCTTTATCCTATTCCCGTTTGGCTTTGGCACAGCTCTTAACTCCACACGTTCACGTACTCGTATTTGCCATTCTTTATTGTGTGTCCCTTTTTTGTTTGCAAGGCATTCATTCAATTGGAAATTTATTCAAGCTTAAAAAGTGCCCATGCTGCACACGAGCGCATACAAATCGTACATTGTATCATCTAAGTTATTTCAAATCGTTTGCAGTGAACAAACAAACCTGTCATGCCACATTTATTTACTCGCTTTTCTTATTTCAACTTACTGCAAATCCCCGTTGTAACAGAGCAATAATATGATAAGCTAGTGCATTTTAGAGCATAGAAGGCTAGCAGACAATGGCAGCATTTTCTTTGGATAAACAAAGGCATCTGAAGAAGTGGATACGCTAAAGGCAGCGGTGTGCTTTCATTGCATCTATTTTCTAGAAAGTTTTAAAGTTAGATATTATACTTGGAAAGTGGTGAATAGAACGCTTAAGCTTCACAGAATTTTTCTACTATTTGACCTCAATAAGCCCTTAAGAGTATGCGATAATTAAAGCTTATTTTGTACACCTTAAATTAGTGTTATAACGCAATAGACAAGAGGTGATAGTGCGCATCATTCTGACAATTTTGTTAATTTTTCCTGCCCAAGAATAATCAGTACTACTTTCACTATTGTTAATCTCGACTTGGAGGTCAATTTGGCTTATTTTATAATTATTTCAGTCCCTTTTGCATATGAAAGTTATATTATATTTATCGAAATAAAAAATTCAATGTTCGAAGGGAACATATACTTAATCAAATTTATACATAAACCGGCTGAGAATTCAAATTTACCTAAAATAGGAAAGAATGAAACGTTGTTGGTTGAAATATTGCAGCTACCAATGTCATTACCAATAATATAGCCTGATATTGATAAAATGTGGGAAAAGACAGTTTTGGGCTTCTGTGTTCATTACTCTTTAGTGAATTAGTTTTATTTCTTACATCTGAAGTAACTATTACCTTAGTATTTTCTTACATTTTTGTTATCAAACAATTTTTGATACTACGTTCACTGTTTTTAGTTTCAACTTCGAAGCCAATTTGGCCTTCTTTTATAAGACTTTCAGTGCACTTTACTTATTGAAGCCAAGAAATTAAAATTTAGTGCGGTAAGCGAACATGTACTTAACTAGATTAATGCATAAGCCGGTGGAGAATTTAAGTTACCTTCAAAAGTGAGGGAATGAAATATTAACTTAAGGTTTAAAAATGAGCTATATATACAATTATTAGTCTTGACTCCGAAGCCTATTTGGATTTTTGTTAATCCTTCGCGTTCACATTGTATATCAAAACTACGATTAAGGTTGCAGTAATCAAAACATAGTGTTTAGAATGAAAATTTATTTAACTAGATTTATGCATAAGCCGGTGGAGAATTTAAATTGTCTTCAAAAGTGAGGGAATGAAATATTAGTTTTCGGGTTTGGAATTGAGCTTTTATTATAGCATCTAAACCTGTTTTGGGTTACAGAAAATAAAGCATACGTGGAAATACTTAGGTTAGATGACTATTTATTGGACCCTGTTATATTTACGTGCTGGCTTAAGTAGTGTTAAAAGAAGTTTATTTCGCTAGCATGCATAGTCTTGCAAAATAAGTCAAGAAACAGTTGCTAGTGGTGGATAAATGAAACTCTACTTCGTTACTCTCTTCACTCGGCTATTTTTCCAGCCTTCACTTGTATTATACACATGAGAGTAAGTCTCCAAGGCAGCTATATTTCACTCAGCAATGATTTCAGCTTACCCTCGTATTATCCATGTTAGCGTAAGTCTCTGAAGTATCCCTATTTCTGCGTAAACTTTGTATATATACATATATCCTTTGGCTGCACAGTTGATCTCAGCGTTGTTGTGATAAGTATAAACACTAATAAGCCCCGCTAGCTTTGTACATCTTTGTCGCCAACACATTTTGTATGCTGCAGAAAATCCTTGAAATACCGCAATGTTACTTATCTCAGCCACACATACAGCAACACGCATATCTTGGCTCTGGCTGCTATGCCTTGTCACAGCTTACACATTTCCGCCCGTGCACTGGCAACTATTTACTTTACGCTTTGTTGCGCCTTTCTCTGCTCATTTGCTTTATAAAACGCTTGCGGTTGTGCTTAATGCTACTTTCATGTTGCGTGTGTGTGTGTGCCTGTATGTGTGTGTGAGGTAGTTATACTTAAATTAAAATGCACATTTATACTGTATACCAACTTTTTTCGTTCCTTTTTTTATTGTTGTTATTGCTGCTGCCACAATAGCAACTGGCATGAAGACGTTAATGTTAACTGCTCTTTGCTGGCTTGCTTTCTTACAACTGCAGTCGCTGCAGTGTGCGTGTATGTGTGTGTATAAGGAGGCTGCTGCATTATTTAAATAAATTGTTGCCTACTTTGCGGCGCTATGACGTTTGTGCACGGCATACTTAGCTAGCGCAAGTGCCAAGCTGGGGCTTTGTATGTGTATGTGTGTGTGTATATTTGTATAAATGGTAGGATGTATATGTGAGTGTGTGTCTATATGTTAGAATTTTTTTGTAAAAATGTGTGTAAGTGTATATGTGTGTGTTTTCGTGTTTTGTCTGCAACTTTAAATCTTATTTGAATTATTGTCGCAGAATGCATGACACTTGCCACAGAGCGCACGAGCATAGCGACGCTCAGTACACAGCTCACGCTGTCATGGCGACGAAATGGCAGCAAAAAGCGTTATAATAAATAACGGTAAATAGCAGCAGTAAAGCAAAGTGCGCCGCGGCGAAGTGTTTCATGTGGCAGGCAGTTGGCTGATAGGCTTTTAGTGACATTTTTTGTTGCACTTGTTGTTGCCTGCGCTGCTAACAGGTGCAAAACAGCATTGTTGTTGATTTTGTTTTTTCTTATTTTATTTGGTTTGTCTTTTGTTGTTTTTGTTATTTTTTTTTAATTTTTTAAAATTTTTTTTTGTTTTGTTGCTGTTTTGTGCCACTTTGTACCTTTGTTGCATTTTAATTCGTATCTCTTGCAATTTTTTGCCCTGCGCGCCTCACGTGTGTCAAGCCTGTGCATTGTGCAGCTCGACGGCGCTTATTTTTTACTAGCGCATATGAGCTTTTGCTGCATATTTTATGGCGTTTACTGTTGCTTTTTGCCGTTTCTATTTTTATTTTGCTTTTTTTCGTTTCTCCCTTCGTGCTTTTTGTGCTTGCCACACGGCCAATGCGCATTTAACTGCCGCATCATGTATTTCACTCGTAATTTACTATTTATTGTTTCCTTTCCGGTCAACATGCGTGCTCACCTAGATGTTCAAATCTATATATATACATATACGTATATAAATATGTGTTTATGTATGTGTATGTGTTCACATTCTATCTATGCGCACTTGCCACCCCCACCCCCGCACTTTCATAAACGTCACTTTTAATGCGCGTTGGGTAATAAAAGTAATTTACAGCAACAAAATGTAAAAGCAGCAGCAGCGGCAGCAGCAGCTGCCTGGCAACAAAGACTTTTTTGTAGTTGTTATAAAAGTGAGCTTTACTGCAACATTACTATCTTTCATTTATGTGCAAAGTTACAGTTAAGTTCTTACCGCGTTTGTCTGTCTGTGCGATGTCTCTTGAGTGTGTGTATCTGTGCGCCTGCCTCGTTTGTGTGTATATCTATGCGCCTGCCTCTTTGTATGTGGTATATGTGTCTGTTTGTTGGCTGGGTTAACTTACAGCATTTGTGTGCATGTGTGCGTGATTTAATGTTGCAAGTAAATATGCGATAAAATATGATTATGTTGCGCAGTTAGCTGTAGACAATGGGCATTTAATCTGTGCCGCACTAAACTAAGCAGGCAAAAGCAAAGTTCTAGATTAATTGTGGTCGACCATTTTTTACACAATTTACCGTTTTGTTGCTGCCACAGAAACGTAGTGGCGCTTTATTCATTATTAGCGACTATTAAATATAGCGCCTAGTGCGTTCACTACACTTTACTAATGGACTTTGAAGAAAATCAGTGGGTGTAGCCTAGGTTGGTATAGTCTTGGAGGGGTTCTTCAGCTCAAGTCATGAAATTTTGGTAATTTTTATACTTGTTGCTTCAGAAGTCCTCCTGAAGATCGGTTACGGAATAAAGAGAATCAAAGTTTTGCTCAACTAACGGTTGTACATACATGTTATATAAAACTAAGCGAAATAGTTGTAGGATTGTGTTCATATAAATGAACAGGATGACGAAACGAGTTGAAATTCGAGTGACTGTCTGTATGGGCGTCCGTCTGTACGTCGGTCCCTCAGTCTGTCTGTCTGTCTTTCTGTCCGTCTGTCTCTCTATCCGTTCTTCCGTCCCACCTTCGGTCTGTTTGTCCATCCGTCCGTTCGTGCAAGCTGTAATTTGAGTAAAAATCGATATATCTTGATGAAATCTGGTATGCGCGTTCCTTAGTAAAAAAAAATTACGAGTTCGCGGATTGGCGTAATCGGACAGCCACAGGTGCCGGCTACAATCCTATGTTACAGTGTGAAAATGAACGAAATCGAGATATTACCACGCCTACTTCCTATAAAATACGATTTCAAATCCCATTTGGTTCTTTCACTTGTATTTAGAAGTAATAAATTTGGATGAAAACTAGCTGTAGTCCTCATAAAACTAACAAGACTTTCGTACCTGAAGGTATTTCACTGACTTTAATCTTTGCAAGCTGCAAAAGTATGAAATTGAAAGCCGAACTTAGAGCTGCCTTATATGTATATTTTTATATAATTTTTTAGAAAAATTCATTATATTAATATCGCATACTTAGCCACCTAAGCATTTGCACCAATATTTATTTTGAAAACAAAAATAAAATAAATAAATAAATCAAATAAAGGAAGGATTAAAGTAGAAGCTTACGGAATATAGCTTCTGCTTTGTGAAAGCATGAAAGATGAATGAAAGCAGCACACCTACGCATCCAATGGAAGGACCAATCGAGCTGTCTGCACTGGGGGTGTACTTCCGGCGTAACCGCGCAGAAGATAGAGGCAAGTGGCGAAATTTTCTGTTCTCAGCCCAACAGGTTGTAGTGCCAGAGAAGAAATAAGCAGATGACAAAGCTCTTTCCATGTCAGATTTTATTTGTGAAACAGCTCTTCAAATGGTTTAAAAAAAACTCTCATAATGCAGAAATCATTTAGAAAATTAACAATTTCAAATTTTGAGTTTTTACTAAGTGAGTAAAAATCGCCACATAATCTTCTTCTTCTGTTTCCGTGCTCTGAGTGGTACAATAAAAGTAGACCGATAGGCTCAGCAAACGCCGCAATAATTTTTCCCGCTATTTTAACATTTCTCTTTAGTAAGGTTTGCCATTTCATCATGAAAATATATACAATCTAACAACGAGTCGTGCGATTTAACGCCGTTAGACTATTTCCTGTGAAGCTACGTCAAGTCAATGGCCTATGTCAACAAGTCAGCAACGTTTGATGAACTTTGAGCGAATATCGAACCTGAAATTGCAGCTGTATCGGCCGATTTAAGCTTTAAAAGCGTCGCAAAGCGTCATGCAAAAAAAATCGAGTTTCATAAATGTATAATGGAAAAAAATCTTTTGTAGCACCTTTATTGAAAACTCCGTCCAACAAAGTTGACAATACATCGTTTAATTCTTGAAGAAAATTTTTGTTTTAACTTTACTATAGTTTAGAGGCCTCCTTAAAGAATTTATTTTCAATGCATTCTTACGTATTCCTTTTTCTTTGGTTACCACTCAGTATGTAAGTAAATAAGTTTCATTATGTACATATACACATATGTACATATATGTATGTATGTATATATGTTCTTACTTCTTTGAGAAATGGTAATGAGCGACGCTACGATCATTTGCATTGTTGTTGCAAATTTTTAATGTTCGAAATTGACCTTCAAAATATTATGCTTAAAATAATAGGTAATGAAGAGTTGTTCTACTATAAAAGAAAATTGACAGTCAATGCACTTTGAATACTCTTAAAAACTTTGCAATTTAATCTCTTAACATTTCTTTCCAACACGCAGCCTAAATTCACCTCTCACCAAAACTTCCCGCATCCTTTCGTTTGCATAAGTTCATTTTCGCTTTTAGCTCTGCTAACCTCATTTTCTCTTCATCAGCTATGCGCTCTTACTTCGAATAGTGTTACACCTGCATATCAATGTTGCGCAAAGCGCTCGCATGCACACACTCATGCGTTGTGTGCTCAGCAGGGGTATTAGCTGCGTGCTCATCGTTGAGAAATATGTGATGAGGAAATGTTAATGAGTGACGGCATTATTGTTTGCATTGTTTTTGCAAATTTTTTAATGTTCGCACTTGACCTTCAACATATTATGCATGCGAGTGTAATAATAGTTAATGAAGAGTTGTGACAGATTTTCGAAGAGTTTCGAATTTTCTAGAATATTGGAATGCGAAATTAGGTGGAAATCAACTGAATTATTCCAATTGAAGAATGCAATGTAATAGCAAAAATATTTAGTTACAAGTGGTAATGAAAGAGAACACACGTAATTCTTGCTGGATATTGCGAATATTTCTTAAAATTAGTGAAAAGTATTTCTTAAAGTTATTAAATTGTGTTTTTGTTTAACTTAAAGTTAAAATCGTTATTAAGTGTCGTTAAATAGTGTCGTGAAAGTCGTAATGTGTTAAATTCCTTGAAAGTGCAGATTCCTTAATTGCGTGTTCGGGTTTGTTCGTGGGTGCATATACTTATGAGTTTAGGTATGAATGTGAAAAGTGCGAGGTTATTGTGGTTCTCGGTTGGCTTACGTCGCGTGTGTCGGGTAATAAGTGCAATAGTATAGTATTCTTATCAAAAAAGCGCGTGGAAATATAGACAAGGCATGTTTAAATAAGGTGAGTTTGTAAGCAAATTATTTGAAATATATGTATAAATAAACTTTAGTTTTGCTTATAATATATTGCTGTCTGCATGTACATTAGAGCGGGTCGATTTTTTTTAAAACGTCTGGCATATGTGACAAATTTTCTACGGGTCATTCTGAACAAATTTGCTTAAGAGACTATGGATTCGAGTCAGCGAATTTTGAGGCGATTTTTTCTTAATTAAAAAAATTCATTCGTCAGTTTATAATACATTTCGGAATTAATGTACATTAGAGCTGGTTGATTTTTTCACTAAAAAAATGCGTGTGTAGGGAATTTTATATAGGTGATTCTGAGCGATTTTAAGGCAATTTTTTTTAAATAAAAAAAGTTCCTTCGTCACTTAATAATAATTTTCTCTCTGTATGCACATTAGAGCGGGTCGAGTTTTTTTCACTAAAAAAACGCGTATGTAGAAAATTTTCTACGGATCACTCTGAACAACTTTTAAAGCGATTTTTTTAATTATAAAAATTCGTTCGTCAGTTTTCGGGATATTCGAATGATATTCTAAACATAGGTGAATTTTATACTCTTGCATCATGTATAAAAGAGTAATAGAGTATAATACATAGTTTTTTCACCTAATATATAAATGATCAAGGTGATGAGAGGAGTTGAAATGCGGGTGACTGTCTGTCTGTTGTTCGTCCACCCGTCCGTAGAAGTTGTAACTTAAGTAAAAATTAGAATATCTTGATGAAACTTAGTATACGTATTCCTTGTTAAAGAGGTAAGACGCAGTACTTAGTTGGAGGTAATCGGACTACTGCCACGCCCACAAAATACCATTAAGAGAAATCCTATAAAGTGGTATAACTAAGCAGGCAAATAAGAGATAGAACTGTAATTTTAGAGGATTACAATAGCACGGGGCACCTGTAGGCAAAAATTCTTGTAAAATAGTAGTTCAAAAGAAACCAGTTTGTGTGCTCGTTCAGCAAAATACTTACATACATCTCAACAAAAATTTTAATTTTTAAAAAGTTTTCTGTAGACATATAATTAAATGGTTAAACCTTCTAAATATAAATTCCAAAAAATCTTTTTTCTTATTTCTATTCTAGAATACCCCCTTAAGTCTTACTTTCGAAGCATAGATTCTTTTTGAACCCATACGAAATGCAACTACTTAACCAATTCCAGAACCTTCAATCAAGGAGATAAAAACTCAAGCTTAAGCTTTTGCTAATAAAGTGCTCTTTATTTCAGAAAACTGGTATATTCGATGCGAAAGCCTTTAAGCTCTTAGTAATAAAATATTTAAATCTGAAAGCTGCTGAAAAATTTTAAATAGCAAAATCCTAAAAATGCTCTACAAGCTGTATCTTTGAGAGCCTATTAGCATTTATAACATATTTCCGACTATATAGCAGAAGCCTTGAATCACATCTGCTATTGTAGAATTGAATCAAACGGCATTGGCTGCGCTAACTCTAAATTATGGTTATCAATGAGAATCCTACTGCTGCTTTAAATTATGCATAGTCGTATTCGATTCGTAACTTCTCTCTCGCAACCTTCTCTTAACTCTCTCTAATTCCCATAAGGAAACTTTGGATACTGTAAACAATATACCATATGTATAAATGATCAGCCTGACGCACTGAGTCGACTGCCCGTCTGTCAGTTTATACACGAAGTAGTCCCTGAGTTTTTGAGCTATTGAATAGAAAATTTTCACAAGCTGTAGCATATAAATTCCATACAAATTGAACGATAGAAATCAAGTCCTTGTATGGAAAACTTTTTTATTTGAATAGATATCTTCAATAAATTTGACAAAAGCTATTTCCCAAAGCAACTGTACAACCAGCGAATAAACTGTTCTGAAGGGGAAACTATAGCATATAGCTGTCGTACAATATGACCGATCAAAAAAAGTTGTTGTGTGGAATATTTTTTTGGTTGACAGGATATCCTCGTGAAATTTGGTTAATGCAGATAGTATCTGTTTAATACATATAATATATTTAATATATAAATTAAAGCTAATTATTGATATACGTTGTATCTAATAGTCAGTAGCTTCTCTCCATTGCATATTGTGCACACTAAAAATATAATATATACAAGTATGCATTTTCCAAAACACATTAACATTTACCTAAGTCGTCTGTATCACTGAAATTGTAGTTGTTTTTGTAGCCGCAAAAAACATCTTAATTTTCTATCGCCACTGCCAGGCTGGCTGCCAGCGATTTTCTTTGTTGTGCTTACCAGCGGCACTTAGCGGTGTTTAAAGTGAAATAGAGAGATAAGCAAAGAAGTGGGAAACACATAGGACCATATGAAGCCACAATACTCTAAGTATTCAAAATAGTTGTCATATGTATGTGCGTTGCTAGCTTTTCGCACTCAAGCTTTTAAGTAGCTATACTTTGTGTTTGTTGTTATTTTTTCTGCCTTTTATTGCCTGAAATTTGCATTGCATTCGACATTAACTTGCATTCAACTGCATTTTTTCCACACGTAGGCAAGTGGCATGAACACTCTAGTGCTCTGTACTGCTTGTACAACATGCACATACAAACATAATGAAATATATAGTAGGTGTATGTGTGTGGTTAACGATGTAACACTTGCCGCGTTGAGCATGCAACAACACCTTTTTTTTCTAAAAATGAAAGCCATTCGTATACATACATACATATGTATATGTGCCACAAAGGGCAGACTTGTACATAAAGGTGTGCCAAAAAAAGAAAAGCGAATATTTTTCTTCACTTCGTACTCTAAAAAGTTGGTTTGTAGATACTTCTACAGTGTGATCTTTTACTTGGTAAGGGTTCCTCCTAAGGGTTTCATTTTTTTCTTTTCATGCAGAAAAATTCATATCTCGCTTCCTGCAACTTTAATACACCACTCGTTCCATAGATTTTGTAATAAATTGCATGCTCTACAAAATGCTCTCTCACGGCTTTTTCCGTAGACCTAACCGCTTAAAAATATTGACGTTTGAAATTTGACTATTTGAATCAACTCAGTGAATTCAGTTTTGAATTTTATAACTCAATGAAAAAATATCATTTCACACTGCAAAATTCATAATCTTATAGAAAATTTTCTGCTCTACAAAAATGCTGTACATAGTTTTTCGATTAAGTTAAGCGTGCACGAGATATTCATCGTCAAACATCAATGCCTAACAATGGAAAAAACAAAAATAAAAAAGAGAAAAAAGAGACCCAGCCTAATGTATGTTAAATTATCTCTTATGAACACTATTCTTTCTGCTAATCCATTTTCAAGTTTTCATTTTAAGCACTAACAATAAACATGCAAAGTAAACAAGCGCTTTTTCTTATAGTACACCATGTCGTATGAGCAACACAGCATGCTTAAGTCGCTTGTATGAATGCTCAGTTCATTTGATGCATGAATTTAACTGCTTATAACTTTTAAAATAATGTTTGTGTGAAAAAAATATTAAGAGGTTTTTTGTAGAACGGACAATTTTGTATTAGAACATCATATCTTCAGTGTTCTAGGTTTACTTTTTTAGTACAAAATATTAAGAAATTCCAATCTATATAATTGAGAAAGGAAATTCGTTTTAGGCACGGTTTAAAATGAAAATGAAACGTTTTTTTGTACTGGAACTTCAGTTTTAGGGCAAAAACTCAAAATTCAGCAAGCGTTTGCTAAAAACCGAACAATTTGGTAAATATTGGACACCCTAATGCAGATATGTACATCTGCGCTGCGCTCATGTGTTTGTTATATTTACATAACTATCGCCTGCCTTCTTGTTTGCTGTTTTTTGTTGCATTAACATTTTACTATCTTTGCTGTGCATTTTGTACTCCTCTTTTTTGGCGCACTTTTCTCCATTTCCAACGCATTGCAAATGCTCGTTTGCATCATTTACATATTTAGCTAAAGCGTTTGCACATTTGGTTGCTTTGCTTTACTTGCCACCACTCGATTTGTGTATGTATAGGTGCGTATTTTATTATATTTCTGTGAATAGTAGAAATGATAGTTTTCTTAATGACATTCTTACTTATTCAAATGCGACACTTCGCTATTTAAATGTATCTTAATAAATTTAAACTGCGAAGATAGCTGAAGGCTTAATGGAAGTTCTTTTGAACTAAAATTATCTTATAAGAAATGTATGAATATTAAAAAAAACGACATCCTTGCAAGAAATTTGCTCAAGTCGAAGGATTTAACTTTATTATAAAGATAAGGACCAACTTTCGCAGAAGAGATCATAAAATTTTTGATCCTTGCAAGCAAAAATCTAATTCAAGTGGCTTTTGACGCCCTGTTTTAAGGTTAAGGTTCTTCCAATCAAAAATGAGTACTGATTTTGTTGATGGGTGGTACCCATTCGACCGAAACTGAGCTTCATCGCTGAACAAAGTTTTCATCTCGTGTTCGGGCCGTACACCAAACGTGTGACGTGTCTGATGGTCATTCGGCTTCAATGCTTTACACAAGCTGGATTTTATAAGCCCGAAGACCGAGATCCTTCCACAAAATCTTCCATAAAGGATGGAAGCAGCTCTAATCGTTGCGTGCGATGGCGGATGGACTCATGCGGGTCTTCATTTATATTCTGCTTCACAGCCCACAGCAGCAATAGTATTTTGGGTTTGCACGGTGCGACATCTCTGTAAACGTAGCTCGAAATCGATGCTTGGCTTTTCGAATTACCGACTCTGTCAGCGGAATATTGGATGCAACGCGACACCATGGCTGATAATGTCAGAGATTCGATTGGAGTTAAACGCGAATTTTAATTGAGATGAGACGAAAGTGGACTGTCAGAATACATGGCCTTCTAAGCTCAGTCCTTTAAGGAGTGGGGAGTCCGACGGTTTTGGATGGGATTGCGGAATGGGCTGTGTAGGAGACGAAAGGTTCGGTTTTTATAGAGGGCTCGAACTATGTTTTTTGGGAATCCCAGGGCAGCCGCGAAAAGCGTCGAGGGATTTGAATCGATTTGGCTTTTGAAAGTACAGGAAGTCGTGCGCTAGGAGCCATTCGGATTTTGGGCCATGCTCTTTTGCGGCGGATTCTGGTAGGCGGTAGGCTCCGTTCCCCCGTGGATGTCAAAAGCAAGTTGACATCAATGGAAGTTCCTGAGGGAGAATATGGGAATGAGGTAGAACGGCAGTTGGGTTTTTTTCCGGTTAGAAACTCAACTTTTAGAGTTCCGAATAAAATTTAACACATACAAATAGAATATTATGGAAAAAAATAGAACCGATCTAATACTACCTCCCACTTCAAGTCTTTTTGCTAACTTATGCCCACCTTAACTGCCACAGTATGTCTGAGCATCGAATATTAAACGTTTAATGCAGTAGTTCACTTTTAAATTGCCATATTATTTTTCAACTGCCGTTAAGTTCATTAAACTCCACGCCACAAAGATCGTTAATGCTATCGTCAACACATAAATCCTCAGCAGCTAGCAGTGCGGCGTGCAGAAGGCGAGGCGAGCGTCTCAACTTGAACATTGTAATTTGCGTAAACTGCGTTGGGCCGATCAGATTTGCATCTTGACACCAGCAGTGGTTGAAAGAGTAAGCAAAAAGCATAAAAAAGCAGAAAAAGTATAAAAGAAAGTGTGTGCGTTAAAGGATAACAACGCCATTGACACTGGCACTGAGCGCTGGGTGGCTAACGGCTGCCGCCAGCGAAGCATATAAATGTGGGCTATAAGGATAATATGAGTGCGCGTGCATTGCCTGGCGCACACAAGTGCATATATATGTATAAATATGTGTGTGTTTGCTGGGGGATTTGACGCTGCCGCTGACATCCAATATATAAAATATTTATCATGATTACATGCATTATCCCTGTTTTGTGATATCCTTGATAAACAAAATGCGCTGCAAACAAAAAAAAAAAAAAGCGAAAAGCAGGCGAAACACGACCGACGAGTGGCAAGTGGCAATTGTGGTGGCGCAAAGGCAAGGGTGCAGCGCGTAGTGGCGCAGCTTACTGTTGCAATATGCGCTGTGTTAGTAACTTAAGTAGCTACACTGGCTACTTACTAGTGTATTGGAGCAGCTGAGTGGCTCAGCATACACTCGTGCTAGCGCCCACATAACGGAACTGTGGCATTGCATAGCAATATCCTGCGAGCCTTAAAGCGCATGTGTGGCTGAGCGTGTGCATTTAATTGACAGGCTAGAGCGTAGTGGTACTTAAATTTCAAGCTTTGCTGGCTAGCACTAACAATACACTAACAATAACAACTGGCGTAGTCACAAGAATGTAAAGCAATGATTGGAGCGCTTTCTTGGCATACAGCGGTTATCTGTGCATCTAACAAGCTAATTTACATTGGTGGCTTTATTTTGTATGCGTGTTTTGTATGCGTGAGAATATGGCATATAGTTATACAAATATTGTTGTAGGACTGGCATATTGTAGCTGCTTGATTTTCAATATTTAAAAGATTTTGCGCGGTCAGTATGTATGGCAGCTATATGCTATAGTGACACGATCTGAACAATTTCTGAGCATATTGTAGTGTTGGGTCAGAAATTAAAATGTACCGAATTTCGTGAGAATATCTTGTCAAATAAAATAGGTTCCCATATAAGGATTTGATTTTCAACGGTCAGTTTGTATGGCAGCTATAAGCTATAGTGACCCGATCTAAACAATTTATCACTATATTATAGTGTTGGCTTAAAAAATAATACTTACCAAGTTTCGTGAAAATATCTTGTCAAATAAAAGAGGTTCTCATATAAGGGTTTTATTTTCATCGATCAGTTTGTATGACAGCTATAAGCTATAGTGACCCGATCCGAATGATTTCCCACAGCATTATAGAGTTGCCTTAGAAAATATTACCTACCAAATTTCGTGGAGATATCTTGTCAAATAAGCTCACTTCAGCTGACATGCCTGAAAGTATGCTTGAGAAAAATTCAATTAGTTTTATTTCAGTGAAACTAATTGAACTTATCAGCTTAAAAAGCATAATTTAATAGCAGTACCAGCAAATGCAAACCACCTGAGCAGCGCTGACAAACCTAGTTTTATGAAATTCCAGCTACTTGCCCAAGCAGCTGTTCCATTTGGCCTGCTGTAACATATGGTTGTGCCAGGGTTACCTTTATGCCACTCAGCTATGGGCTGTTGTTGTTGTGATACTTTTCTTGTTGCATGTGTGTGTATTATCTGCTGCGCTTGTTATTATTGTTGTTGTCTCAAGCATAAACTATGCACTCTCTTTAGAGAAATATGTGCAGCCAGCAGTGATAACTACAACAACAAAACTATGAAAATACTAGACAAAATGTGTGTTGTGGCACAGCCGAGTGTGTATTGTGTTTTTAACATTTCTATTTCAACATTTCGCTGTGTACTTGTGTTGCACGCGCTCGACTGCCGCCCTATATGCAGATATGCCGTTGCATGCGCTTGTGCACAATTCTTAATTGGAAACACAAATACCGGCACAAAGCTGCTGAACAACACAAATTTCAATTGCTGCCACACTGAGCAGCAACAAGATCTTTGGCTGGCACCCAAAAGCCAACAAACAACGCGCAGTGCCACAGCTGCCGCCGCTTCACACACACACCAACGCTTTTATGTGTACGAGCGTGTGTGTATAAGTGTGATGAATGCATAAACATGAGACACAGCTGCCACAGCAACGCTACGCTTGCTGCATGCCATCTTTCAAACGCTGCATATAGCATGTTGCACGTTGCTGCTTAGCTATGCCACCATTTGCTGTTGCTGCTGCCTGTTTTTGCTTGCTTGTCCTAGGAGACGCAATTGCTGAGATAACAAAAGCAATTAGTAGAAAAATAACTGCACTAACTGTGACAAAAAAAAAACAATAGCAACAACAAGCGTTGGAAATAATAACAAAAATATGCATATATGCAACATATAGTACTTGACTCTGAGGCGCGTAAGGCTCTGTGTTGCATGAGTTTAAGGCTTGTTGCTTTTACTTTTAAATATCTCAAAGTTTGAGAAATTTAAATTTTAGTATAAAATTAGTGAATGGTGGCCCCCCCTGGGCTTATTCTATATAACTCAGTCATCGTCACTTTACCTGAAGACACAAATCCAATAATTGATATGATATATTGTTGCTGTAGCGATGTAAGACATTCTCCAAATCATGTAGCGACAGCTCAGCGAACTGACAAGCCTTGGTTGCTCAAAAATTTGTATCCATTCTTGTTGGTTAAACCCGACAATCGTGAGAACGCATTCTCCCATAGAACATCGCTTATACATGCCAAAGGAATACCGTCAGTGAAAACGATGGAAAAAAATCCCCGAATTGGGCTTCGAGTTGCTTCTGCATTCACCATATCTTCCAGATCTGTCCCCCAGCGACTATTTCCTGTCATCAGATCTTAAAAGAATGACCGCTGGGAATAAATTTTCGTCGAACAACGGATGATAACCGAAACTGCGGTTCATTTGGAAGCAAAGGACAAATCGTACTACAAAAATGGTATCGAAAAGTTGGAGGGTCGCTATAATCAGGGTATCACTCTTGAAGGGAACTATGTTGTATAAAAAAAAAATTTCCAAAAACAGGTGGAAGGTCGGTGATTTTTCAATTGACCGCTTAGAACTGCACATAGTACGCCAAGTTTAGAGCAAGACCTGACGGACTAACCTAATACTCTGCCTCAATTTGTAGCTAGCCAGCATAATAACTAAGTATCTACTTTCGTGGTACTCAGGATAGGATTTCCAAAAGTTAGGTTTCAGTTGTAGATGAGAATATACTATAAACGTGATTGGAGAAGAGATTTAGAATCCATCAGATGCTAGCGGAGATAATAAGGTTCGAGGTACTCTTATCAACCCATCTAAATGGGAGTCTCTCACTCAGTAATTGATTTTAATAGAAAGTTTGGTTCAAATAAATACAGCTTCTTTACCAAATTGATATACAGAAATAAGTTCGTACCAATTTAAACACATTTTTCTATTTTTTCGTCAATCAGACATTTATTTTTATGAATTTCATTTGACGTCTTTCGCCACTCAATCCTCCTCTTGCATGCTGTAAATTGTTCGTTTTATTGGCTTCCAAATGGGATTAGCCCTAGTCTCACTGGATTTCGGCTGCAATATCTTCTCCATAGTGATCTTATCCACCGCCTGCAACAGCTTCAGCTTCAACTGATGCAACTCGTGCGTTTCGGTGAATGCCGATTCCAGCTTTATTCTATTGCAGCGTTCCTCTTGCAAGCGCAAGCGCCAAGTGCGATGCAGAAAGAAGAGCCCCACACCCAAGGTGATTAGCACGAGTTGTAGATTGCGCGGAAAGTCCCATTGTATGTCGTACTCTTTGTAATTTGGCGGTATGATTTTCTTGAATAACAGCGACATCGTCTTCTTGCAGTCGCCAAACCATAAAAGCGGTAAAATGCAAATCACTAAAATATACAGATAATTCACGGCACGTTCGGTTTGTGCATAGAAAACTTCAAAGGCTTGCATCGCTAATGCGTTACGCGTTTTTGAATTATTTTCAAAGAATGTGTTGATTCTGTGAAAACTGAAAATAAATTAATGACAGTTTCCGTTTTTGTTTTATGATGGGAGAATTTTGAAAATTTTCACAAAAGTTTTAGAACACAAGTGTTGCGGTGGGAAAAAGGTCGCATTTTCTTTGATACAAATTTAATTTTTTTTTCTACGTTAATTATTCCGAGGTTTCGTTCTTCAAGTAAATTTTCCTCTCCAAGAGTTCAAAGCGAAGTTTCCGCATTATTTTCTTTAGCTGTTTTCTGGCAGAAAAGTACATTTAATACGTTTTTAGTATAAAACTCAAGTCTTTTCGTTAACTTCACTTAAAAACTTGTAGTTCTCAACTGGTTTATGAAATAAAATGTTTATATATTTTATTTTTATTTGGCATAAATACGACAATAAATAGTTTCAGCGCTTTCTTTCTGTTTGTTCGTTAACTCATTTCAAGTTAGCTTAAATTCGTTCTTCACGTAAATAAGAGTCTCTAAAAGTTCAGAACAAAGCTTCTGAATTTTTTTTCACTTTTTTCTAGCGGAAAAGTATACTAGATACATGCTTGGTGTAAAACTTAAGTCTTTCAGTTCCTTTCACTTAATCATTTACAATTCTCAGCTGGTTTATGAAACAAAATTTATATATATTTTATTTTTATTTAGCAAAAAATGAAAAAATACATATTTTTAGTATTTTCTAAGTTTCTGCTTCGTTAATTCATTCATTAAATTCTTTCTCAATGTAAATAAGAGACTCTAAAAGTTCTGAACAAAGCATTTGAATTATTTTCTTTAATTTTTTGCTAGCAAAAAATATATATAATAGACTTTTAGTGAGAAACTCAAGTCTTTTCGTTCATTTCACTTAAAAACTTTCAATTCTTAACTGAGTTATAAAATAAAATTTATATAAGGTTTGCTTTTTTCAGGCTGCAGTGCACTCAACAGTTATCAGAAGTTGCTTTTATAATAAAAATTAGCAAAAAATTTATTTTATTTTATATTTATTACTTACCATAGAGAAAATGCCATAACTTATAACCAACAAAACACATTTTAATATAAAAACTTTAAGCTTGCCTTTGCCCTTCCCTTGCTTTTCCGCAAGTGGCAATGCATTTGTGCAATTATTTCCACTTTCCACTGCCGGCAATCGTAAATCATTTTGCAAATGCATTGTATGCCTACACCTGTTGTTTGCTGGCTGCTGGCAACCAGCAACCGTGCCGTGACTTAAATCAAAGCATATATATTTTTCAATGGCTTCAGTGCGCAACTAATGTGCTGCACTTCACACCTGCTTGATTTCTGCGCTGCGTACAGTTTGTTTGCCCTACCCAACAGTACCGCGCTTCCCTTTATTACTTCTATACTTCGCTGCTTTTTTGCGTTCTATTGCACTTGCCTCCCCACAGTTTTCGTTTGTGTTTCGCCATTATAATCTGCTACTCGTTTCCGCCCACCGTTGCGTATGAGCAACATTTTTTTGTTTTTAATTTCTTTAGCTGCAAATACCATACACAAATAACAAGCAGCTGAAGATCAGCCTCCATTCAAATACTGGCGCATGCGAGCGTATTCGCTGGTGCATGCAGGCATACAAGCGCATTCACACACACACAACTTTGGGTACCAGAGCTCGTGCAAATTATTGTGTTCTAAAAAAATGGCGTTGGGGTTCAGTTGCTTTGTCGCAGAAACAGTGTTTTGGGTAGAGAAATGTGTGTTTTTAAACTCTTGAGGTCTCATATTTATTATAATTAGGCTGAAGACCTTAACATATTCTTCCGATATACGATATGGGAAGACAAATATATAATATGACTTGTAAACTCTTCAGGATCCACTTTTATTAAAATTAGGTTGAATTCGTTAAAACAGTCGCTAGGTAATATACGTGCCGATAAGAAAATTTTGTACATCTCATTTCTAAGCACACTAAGGACTTGAAATTTTTCCAATTTTTAACTAGCCTCGTTCTAGTACCAAATTTATATCATCATAGATGTCTCATATGTGAGAGAAACTTTTCTGCATGAGATCACATCACATCAAAGCATATGAAAACATGTCATTACATTGGAAAGTATCATATTTCACAAAATTGCATCACATCACATTATATGATAAAAATGTGCACCAAATATTTCTGACAAATATCAAATTTTACAAAATGTCATCACCTCACATCATATCTTCGCTAATCATAACATATTAAATAAAAAAAATCACTCAAAATATGTCAATTCACTACATTTCAATACAATAATTTATGGAATTACATCACATCCATTTCATATCACATCGTCTCAAAACATATCACGTCGCGTGATAAAGATTTCTCCAATATTTCTGAGCACCTTTCAAAATAACATATTCTTAAAATAACATCACATAGAGATCATATCATATCATTTCATCTCAAATAACATCACATCATATGATAAAAGTTCGTTCCTAATATTTCAGGTGGCCTTACAAATGCATTTGTTACTTTGAAAAATATTATATATTAAAAAATCGCACCACATCTAAATCACATCACATCTTTTCATGTCACATCACATAATCCTTAATCACAACGTTTGCTTCATACATTTCAATTCGCTTTATAAATGCTTTTTGACTTTAAAAATATCATATCTTACACTACCACATCATGCCAACGGTAATCACATCACATATCCATCATAAAAGTTAGCTTCAAATATTTCAGTTCACGATATTACCCAATATTATAATTTATAAAAATATATCATATCCAGATCACATCACATCATGTCATCGTTAATCACATCACGTCATATTATAAAAATTTGCGCTAAATATTTAAAATCATCTTATAAAATCTATTGTTACACAATGTAATTTAATAATTGAATCACATCTCATCAACTCATGTCATGTCACATAGTATTACATCTCACAAAGTCGCATCATGACGTATCAGATCAAATTACATTACACAAAAATATATACTTAAAAATATATTTTACAAAATTACATCACATCCAGATCAAATCACATCACATCATCATTTCAACTCATGTGATCTGATATACATGATAAAAAAGCGCCCAAGGTATTTCAGTCCACCTTATAAATGTATTTGTTACCTAATGAAATTTGTTAATTGAATCACACCAATTCTTATCATAACAAATGGCATTTATATGACATCATATTAAATCGGATCGCATCGCTTTGTATCAGATCAGATCATATAAGAACGCATTTGAGAAATTCGAGTTTTTTTCATAAGTTTTGAGACAATTTCTCAAATTTGGTGTCTGCTCACATAAACAAGCGCTATATGACATTACTTGCTAATCTTGGCAAATAGCAACTTATACTTATCCAATACTTTGCATTGAAATTTAGTCTTATATTTCAAGCAAAATCCAATTCTGCTCAACATTATAATTTTTTCATAAAATTTTCATATATTCGCCCCACTGTCCCCAGTGCCCCTACGCACCTTGAGCGCCGGCTCACTTTGTGTGATTTATATTTGTGATTTCTGGTTAACAGGTTTTACAATCTCGGCATACTTTACAGTTTGTGCTCGTTATGGCATTGGCAGATTTGTCGCTGTTGTTGTAATTGCAGTTGTAAGCTTTTTACAAAATTTTTTTCCTTCTCTCTCCCTGCCATACTTTTTAATTTTTCTGATAGGTATATGGTATATGTATATATGTATATGCACCTAGTGGCACTCAATTTTATTGCCCTGATTCGCTTGGCAAAAGCAGAGAAGAGAAATTGAACTATGCCATACATGGAGGCGAGCGGCAAAAACGAAAGCAAAGCATAAAAAATAGTGGAGTTGCTTGCATGCGCGTTTGTTTTGTAGTGGTAGTGTGTTTCATAGTGTGAGTGTGTATCGAAGTGTGTGTTTGTTTCGTGGTGGTAGTGTGTTGCACTACTTTTTTCACTTTTCATTAATATTTTTTAGCTCTTTCCTTAAATAGGCTTCGCATATGCCGTGCGCATTTCCGTTAGCATTGCAGTCAGCGAAGCGGAAAATGAAAAACAAAAATATAAAAATAACGAAAAGTCACAAAAATAATAGTAAAAGTGGTAAAAAATATTAATAAAGTGGCAAGATGTGTTTGGCGGCGGCGGCAGCGTCATAAATACTGCTGAAAAGCGAAAGCTCGCACGCAAAACGCAATAACAACTGCAACGCAGCACCAACAAAAGCGGAAATAGCAGAAATTGTGGCACATACCACACCATACATAAACAAACATGCAGTGTTGCACATACAATGCACAACGACCTAATTTATGGTTTTTCAAATTAGCGATTTTATGGGCGCGCACTTGAAAAATGTAGCCTCAATTGCAAGTTACACGTGTACCTTGTTAGTTGTTGTGCTTGTAGTCGCACACAACAAACATATATGCAAAAAATGTGTGCGTATTTTTGTTGCACATGCACGTTTTTGCTCACTACTAGCATGTGGTATTCAGGTCAATTCTCATCATGCTCCCCACATTGCATTTTCATGCTAGTTTCCTTGCTCAAATTCAAACGCTAGCATACTTTTAGGGACGCTGTAGTGTTGCTACTGCTGCTCGTACTTGCATTTGTGTATATCTGTGTGTGTGTGTAATTTAAGTAGTCCAACTGTAACAGCGCTGGCTTGTGGCAGTGTTCGTAAGCCGCATTTTTGCCAAGCTCCTTTCACGCACACACACTCCGCTGCATTGCTGGGCTTTCGTGAAAACTAAATGTCTATATGTACACTTTTATGTATGTGTGAGGCACTTAAATGTATGAGTGTGGCAACTAAATGTGTATATGTGGCACTTTTATGTATGCATCTGTCTTTTCTACGCATGTGTGTGTGTTCTTCATTCATCCCCATCGACAAATTGGTATCACTTTTCGTAATGAATTGCACTTGAATTGCAGCACCCTTTGATGTTATTAAACGCGCACACATCACTCACAAACGCATACACTGCTGCAACAGCTGCTGTTAGCTGCCTTTACGTGTGTATTACTGTGCTTTAATGTGCCACATTTAAGCTCTAAAAGGAAAGTAATATTTTGCAGCTACTTTTCTTAGCACAATTAAAGCAATTTTACTTGGCAATGAGCAGGCATTGAGTAATGTCGGAATGGAAAATGAAAGTGTAGCAGGAATTTCAGCTTGAAATTGGAAAATATGTGTCTGAAATATCAGAAAAGCAAACGAGAGTGGCAGAATAGATAAGAAATCTATTTCAGAAGAGTTGTATTGGTCACTCTGCCTTCCCGCGGCAACTTGAGCTCTCGTTTGCAATGTGTGGTAGTTTGACTCCAAGTACGCCATTCACTGAAAAGTCGATCGTTGATGGCTCCACTGTGAATGTCGGTCAGTGCTTGTCCGGAAGTGAGTTGCGCCCGAAGTCTGGTCGGCATATTGTCTGATGTCGTCGACATAGTTGAGGAATCATGCCTTGATATTCCTAGGAGGCGATTCCACTCCAAGCAGCTGACTGTAAGAATGATTTCTGCGAAAGCACCGCAGCAGGAAGTGCTTGGAAAGGAGTACATTATGGTCCATAACTGGAAGTATACAGGGCTCACTATACAGGTGTTCGATAGGAGACATCAAGAGGCATCCTGTCGTAGTCCAGAGCGCAGTATTCCCACAAGTATAGAGCCTCATCCTATACGTTTCACTACATGCAGGCGACCATATTTACGCGGCGTAGTTAAGGACCGGCCGGCCGATTACCTTGTAAGTTGCCAGCAACGTTTCTTTGACCTTCCGGCTATGGGCTGCCGGCTGGCAACTTGAGGATTTTGTTGCGGTTCTGCTCCGATAATCGCGGTCGTATGAGGAGTGAAGGAGCACAGCCTGTCAAAAGTCACACCTAAAATTTTAGGATTATTGACAGTTGGAATCTTGACGCCATCGTCTCCAATATTAAGGTTAAGTCTGTACTCCGTCGTCCAGTTTGTAAATATGGTGGCTGTGGATTTGGTGGGGGAGAGTGTTAAGTTCTGTGCAGAGAGGAAGCGAGAAAGTTCGGAGAGATCGCAGTTTACCTTTGAACACGTGCCATCGATTCTATTGCGCGGCGTTAATATCGTATTTGCCATGGTCGACTTCTTCTGCGTCGTTCTCATCCGCCACTTTGTCGCCTTAGAAAAACTTCATCATAGCTTAGCGGATAACGCAGCTGATTTTATTATCAGCTTTCGATAGACCTTCTATGGACTCCTCGCATATGGCCACAAGTATTAAATAGCTTGCAGTTTAGCTTTGCTGATGCACCGCAAGAGCTTTTCGACTACTCTAGACAGCACAGTCAAATACGCACACCAGATCTCTTTCGAATATTTTTGGAGTCTAAGCTTCAATTTGAGGCTTAGGAGTGGGTAATCGATTTTAGGGACACTAACTAATAAAAAATTCAAAAAGGCCTGCTCCGCGCACTTGATCATCCTGTAGCCCCTAAGGGTTTCAGGGGAATCAAACTACGGAATGGGGACCCGCCGCATTGACGAGTACTTAGCTTAAAACTAGATTCGACGATCTGAAGTCAATCACCAAGCATCTTTCTTGTGTGGTGTTCGGTGAGGAGGAGTTCTCAGCTATGACGGCACCAGTAGACTGTCTTTAGCTACGTTGCTGAAGTGATTTACTTGTAATACCAAAAAGAAACGTCAAAGACCTATAAATTATATACCATATAGGTGGTAATTGATCAGCTTGTCGAACTAAGGGAATTTAGCCAAGTCCGTCTACGTCCGTGCATCCGTCTGACTGTATATATAGTCGAATTACTCCCTCAACTTTTGAGTTATTGAGCTGAGATTTTGCTCATATCCTTTTATCATACAAACTGTTCAATCTAACTCAAGTCCCTGTATGGAAAACATTTTTATTTGAAAAAGGAATCTTTATAACATTTGGCACAGATTATAGTTCAATAGCATATAGCTGCCATACAAACTGAACGATTTCAATTAAATTCTTGTATGAAAAACGTTTTTATTTAATAAGTTATCTTCGCGAGATTTTGCACAAACTCCTTTCTAAGACTATGGTGCAATCTCAAAAGAAATTGTTCAGATCGGATAACTATAGCTTGTAGCTGCCATATAAACTGAACTATCAAAATCAAGTCCTTGCACGGAAAGCTCTTTTGTTTGACGAGATGTCTTCAAGAAATTTTGTACGTATTACTGTCCAAGCCAACGCTATAATATCCCAATACTGTTTTCAGATCAGAGCACTATAGCATATAGCTGTCATACAAACTGATCGTTTAAAATCAAGGCCTTGTATAAAAAACTTTTTTATTTGTGAAGAGAAATTCACGAAATTTCGTACATAACATTTTTGAAAGCAATGCTACAGTCTCTGGAGATTTTTTTTAGATCCGACAACTATAGCATATAGCTGCCATAGAAACTGATCGATCAAACTCAAGTCCTTATATGAAAAACTTTTGCATTTGGGTATATATCTTCACTAAATTTGGCACTGAATATTACTCAAGACAAAGCTACTATATCTGAAGAAAACTTTCAGATCGGTCCACCATATTCTATAGCTGTCATGCAAATTAAGCGAGGAAAATCAAGTTCATCAAGGCTACTTCTACAACTTCTAAGTTTTTGAACATTCTTTTTGGTTTTGATTTTTCGGTTTGCTAAAATAATTCCTTTATTAGCACATATATATAAACAGCAGCAGAACTATATTTTTGTATGACAGATTATATTATGTTATACACGCTCTTCCATACAAGCTTGTTCCTTCCAATCAAAGGGGTAGCTCAGCCCATATCCTTTTTCATGCGAGTATTTCGTGCTTTTTGCCTTTTAAATAAATTTTCGTAATTAATTTCAGTTGCTTTAAATCCCATAGAATACAAAAAGCCCGAGCAATTCCCTCAGTCATGCAATCACATGCCGCCGCCAACAGAAAATAGTCACTCAATCGAATGAAATCGAATTCCGTTGCAAGAGTAGCCAGCCACTGGAAACAAAACACCGCGCCCAGCCTATCAACTTAATTAACGGTTTTATGGGCGAGGATTTTATTTCATTTTTACAATTTTTTACGGCCGCGACATGCAACAGCGATTTGCCATCATTGACACCACAGAAAACCAGAAAAAAACTCCACTCCACGCACACACAGCCACACATACAATTGCACATGTATGGTATACACCGAGCTGAGCTGAAAGGGCGTTACGCAAACGTTGTTGTGGGGGCTGAAAAACAATTGGAGAAATCAAATGAAATGAAATTTGTGTTGCTCAGCCGAAATCCCAATACACGCGGCCCACTGGCGTGCAAAGCACTCAGCGAAAATTTTTCCAACGAAAACGCAGCGCGGCCGCTTAAGCGGCGTACGGAGTGCGTGAAGTGTTTGTGGAGGTGAAGCGGGTGTAAAAAACGTAAAGATAGAAATGAAATACCGCCATAAATACCGCAACAATAAAAATCTATAAAAAATAGTAAAATCGACGCGTACAAAATAACGGCGATTGGCGAGGCGCAGCAAATAAAGGATATGCGCGGATAAGCGTTGCGCATGTGGCAGGCGCGCTGTGGCACTAAAGGGAAAGTAGCCAAAGGTGTGGCAGCATGCAAGTTTGTGTGTGTATGTATATGTGTGTGTAATTGCTTTATTTGCTGACGCTGACTGGCGCGTCTAGCTGCCTCTGATTGCGATGCGCTGGTGTGGCATAAGCTTAAGCAGGTGTTTGTGTGTGTGTGTGTTGCTTCTGTGCATTCAATAGCACCTTGGCATGCTATTGATTTTCACTACGCGCGTACTTTTCGCCTGCTCGTTGTTGTTGTTGGATTTGCAAGTATTCGTGTGTATGGCTTACTTTTCTTTAAAATGCTTGTAAGTGAGACCCTTGTGTTTTCGTGGCTAAAATGTATTTGCATATTTAAGGAAGAGGAGTAAAAACAATAAACAATAAGTACAACAGCAATAAATACCACGATTGAAAGAAAAAACATTAAATTAATATATATAAATACAAAATATTTCGCGCAAGCACTTCAGTTTGATCGTTCAGTGCGTATGGCAGCTATATGCTATAATGGTCCGATCTGCACACTTTCTTCGGAGATTTTAGTATTGCTTTGTGAAATAAATTGTGTGAAGTTTTTTAAATATATCTCTTCAAATAAAAAAGTTTTTCATACAAGCACTTCAGTTTGATCGTTCAGTTTGTATGGCAGCTATATGCTATAATGGTCCGATCTGCACAATTTCTTCGGAGATTTTAGTATTGTTTTGTGAAATAAATTGTGTGAAGTTTTGTTAATATATCTCTCCAAATAAAAAAGTTTTTCATACAAGCACTCCATTTTGATCGTCTAGTTTGTATGGCAGCTATATGCTATAGTCGTCCGATATTCGCGGCGCCGACAAATAAGCAGCATCTTCGAAAGTAAAGGAAGTGTGCTAAGTCTTAGTTCCATATCTCAAAAGCTGAGACACTCGTACTGAGCGATCTGTGAAAAAAAATGCATATCTTGATAGTGAGTAAGAATCGCCACTCTTCGAATTCTAAGAAAATTCTTCAACACATTTTGACAATTCGAGTTTAACTTTTTATTTTACAGATTGTGCTCGATTCTAAAATTTACCCTTTTTTCTAATAAAATCCGATAACACATCAGTTAAGTGTTATCCACCAAAACCATATCAACTCAGTCCACAGAGGCTCTTACACCCCAACGTATATATTTTTCATAAGGTGACTAACTACGCACATCTAATGACATTTAATTATAGTTTCTGTGGTATCCAGTGTATCATAAAGAGAAAGATCTCCCAATTAATTTAATACGAAAGCTCTGCGGTAGACGATCTTCAATAACACAGAAGTAGCAGCTTTTGCCTTAAATGTATGTATGTGATATACTATACTCGATTTTTTGGAAACAAAATTAGCTGCGATAATTTAATTACAAAAAAAGTATCTCAAAGTAAATACCGGATAGTGGTTCAACAATGGCTCGAAAATAGCTGGTGCCCAGATCAGTGCTCAGAACATAAGCTTACTGAGCATATTTAAAACCGAGGTCTTCATTATATACGGTAGTCTGTGACGAATATCTGAAAATAATGATAAGTAGTAGGTAACGGCTACAAAATAAAGTTTTTTTTAAAAGAAAAGGCATTGAAGGATGCAGTTCTAATAGCTTCAAGGAAATAATCTCGCTCGCTAGCGTTAATATATGGCTGCTTATAGTCATATAGAGAGATCACTATTTAATGAAGTGGCATAGGGTTGGAATGAAATATCCAAATATGGATGATAGTAAAATGTCGGTTTTGGGGCGTGGAAACTTTTACAGCATTGAATAAGTGGAGAGAGCAGTATCAACTAGATCATTTGTTTTTTTATTGCAATAATTTGAATAATTTTGAGGAATGCAGTTGACCGACCTTAGTTGACAGACCAATTTCAGGTCCATTTCAATTAAAGTGAAACAACCAACATGCCAATAGCTGAGTACGCAGGTCATGGTCTATGCTTAACATTAAACTTTTCGAAAGTAAAGATGAGATGTACGATCGATATTTTTTTAAAAACTCAAGTCAATTGAAAAGTCCCCAGCATGCCATAGTAAACCACATTTTTATTGGCAAAATTTGTATAATAAAAATTCAACCTTTTTCAACTTTTTGATATCATTTCTGTGGTGAGATTTGTTCTTCATTTCAAAACAAGTCTCATTTTCGGCAATAACTTCTTTTCTTTTTTTGAGGTCTAAGAACAGAAAATAGTCGCTAGGGGCCAGATCTGGAGAATACGATGAATGCGAAAGCCCAAAAATGAATCTTTGCCATCGTTTTTACTGACGTATGAGGCGGTTCATTATCTTTGGTGAAACATTTTTTGCATTTCCTTCAAATGCAGCCATTTTGCGACGATTTCGGCCTTTAAATGGACAAATACTACTGTTGATGGGTTTTCCTTTATCAAGGTAGTCAATAAAAATTATTCCATGCGCAATCCGATATTCGCAGCACAAGACAAGCACAGACGCCACAACCTTGCATAAGCAGCCGATTATTCTGTTTTTTCAGACCCCTTTGATGACTGTCGATTGAACTTCGGAGTACAATGATGAAGCTATATTCATCCATTGTCACATATCGACTCAAAAATTTGAGTTCCCTCCAAACACTGCTCGGAATCATCAGCTCGCCGCTGTTTTTGGTCAAAAGTGTGCTCGCGCGGCTGCTATTTTGTACAGCGTTTTCTCAAACACAAATATTCCTAGATGATTTGAAGTACATGTTCACTTGCCATCCTTATAATGCCTGCTATTTCGAAAAGCTTTATTTTGTGGCCATCAAAGACTATTTTGTGGAGTTTTTTTTTTTAAGATTTACATCGGTAACAACCTCTTTTCATTACGTATAATCCTTGATTTTTCTGGGGCAGTGTCCAGAAACTTGTCATCAAGGTATTCTGCACGTTTATTCGACTGTATTTTTCCCTTCCAAAGGCAATATTTTGTCAAGAAGCCAAATTTGTTTTTATGCATTTTTTTCCAATAACAAAAGCTGCTTCACTCAAAAAGATATAACTCACAAAGTAATGATAGGAAAGCTGTCAAGGTTATGCACGCTTCTTCCAAAGGTTAGGGTTAACTAAAAATCATATAGATTTAATTTAAGTAGCGTCATCGATGTGTTAGGCCGAGGACCACTCTATTTTCTACAAATCGACCATCATTTCTTATGTATTCGATGGTTAATTTTGCGGATATTGCTCACAATTTAGCTACTGCAATATTTCTTGACTAAATATAGTCTGCCGATGTGTTCATCATTTATTCATGCAACCATCTGGCTACACTGGAATTCCCCTACTGGACTAAAATACCACTCAGATTTATATAAAAGTTGAAGTCTTAAGTATTAGGCTGCCCTAACCACTTAATAAGCATCACTCATTTTAAACCAGAATCCCTCCATTTCATTCTCGATGCATCGAAAACGTTTCGATAACTTAAGAAAGATTATTTATGCTGTATTTCTACTATTTTTTACGATTTAAAATATGCACACTCCCATGAATGTGAAAAACCGTTCAATCCACCTAACAGCTGAGACTTCATTTGCCATAAATTTTTCCCCGCTGCCGTTAGCATCAACCCCTAAATAATGTAGCGCCGCCGGAAAAACGGAGTCTGCAACGTGTGAAAAGATAATAAAGTATGTAAACAATGTAAACACGAACAACAAGAAAAACAAGAACTACCAATAAATCGCAACTAAAAACTTCGAAAACACCAGCAACGCCGAACAAATGCGCCAGCGTTGAAATAAAAACAAAAAAAAAAAAAAATAGAAAACAAAAATAAAAACAAAAAATTGAAAATAAAAAAACAAAAAAAAGAGTAGGAAGCAAATCGAATTATTTGGGTGTAACTTTCGGCGCCCAGCACGCCCCGTCACCTGCTTGCCCACTCTAACCGGCTTAACTGCCAAAATTATATTAGCACTTTTTGCAACGGCAACGGCGGCAATGTTGTTTTTCCCACTGAGCTTAGCGTTGCTACATATTTAAAATACACACACACACACACATACATGCACAGATACTTAACTGTATTTTACACTAATTCACCACGTGAGATGAAGTGTGTCTGGCGCACATGTGCAGGCGCTGGCGGTGAGCGGCTGGCACTGACGCTGCCGCGGCGGTCGTAAAGTCTCAGTCTGGTTCAGACACACACACACATGCAAAATAACTAAGTACCGTACGAGCGCATGCAAAGCGTGTGAAAGTGCCAGCACACATATACATACACCGAATTACTGTTATTGGCGGAAGCGCTGCCAGTATGTGTGTACCTGCATGCCGGCAAGTGCATTTCCAGTAGCCACCTAGAGCGCTCGAGTGCCTGCTATCGCACCAGCAACAGTTAGTGTGAACTTACCCCAGACCTTTTGTCCGCTGCATAGATTAGTATTGGCTAATCCTTTTTAAGGGTGTCGTCGTTGTGTTGTTGCTGGCATAGTTGGTGTAATTTTTCTCGCTTAGTTGCCGTGAACAAGCTTAACTTATATTCTATATATGCATAGCGTGCTGTATAGTGCTGCCTGTTCGGTGAATCGATTCAAAACTAATTAAGAGTCAGTTGACCCTTGATGGCAGCGCAGACAGTAGGACAAAACTGTGGCTAATTGACTAACAAATCGCAGTGTGAATATTGGAACTGGCTGGAAAGGTTTTGGAGCCATTTAATATTGTAGAAAATCTGCTCTGAGCTTTAGTTCTACATACATCTGTTTACGCCTATGAAAGCTTACTAGTTACTTTGAGAATTTTTGAGGCACTTCTTTCTCTCTCTGAATTTTGAGATCGAAAACTACAAACAAGATCAAAAAATCTTTTAAAAATGAGTGCTCCAGCTTACTATCTATTTATAAAAATGTATCACGTATGGACATGGTAAAGCATACTAATATCAGAAAAATGATTAATCTTTGAAAAAACTATTAGCTCTTATGAAAAAAGCTTTAGTTTACTATCAATTTTATGTCTAAGAATTGCCACACTTTTTTACTAATTCTAAATTATAAAGTAGTAAACGTTAAGTGTATGCCCATTGAAGCTTATGAAGAGCTTTTACAGCTTTTTACCCGAGAGCTTTCACTCAACACACGTTTTATAACTATTACCGATTGCATTTGAAAAACTCTTATGGAATGTGTAAGTTATGGTTTTGAAGCTTACGAAGAGCTTTTACAGCTTCTACTGTAGAGCTTTTGTTATTACACTTCTTATAACTGTTCCTTAATGCAACCGACAAGCTGTTACGGAAAATTTAATTTATGTTCTTCGAAGCTTATGTAAAGCTTTCAAATTTATACTTTTGGAAGCTTACGAAAAGCTTTTACAGCTTTTTATTCTTGAGCTTTCATTATTACACTTCTTATAACTGTTATGCAATGCAACTTACAAGTTCTTGCCGGACTTTAAATTGTTGATCTACAAATATTTTGGCATTGACTTTGAAAGTGCTCTTATTAATCAATTAAAAATATCCTTAAAGCTTTAAAATGCATCAAAAAAATAATTTTCTGACTACCTGTAGCTTTTTACTCTTGAGCTTTCATTATTTTACATTTTATAACTGTTTTTAATGTAACTGGCAAGCTTTTACTTAAAGCTTAATTTGTACTCTGCCATGCTTACGAAAAACTACACAGCTTTCATTATTACCGAACTTTAAATTGTTAATCTACAAATATTTTGAGCATTGAATTTAGAAAGTGCTTTTACTAATCTATTAAAACTTTCCTAAAAGCTTTCAAAAGCGCCAAAAAGATGTGCTGCTGTGTTTTTATAATTTCTTAGGGCTAAGCATTTTTTAGGAGTAACTAATTTTTGCTACATGTTCATTCTACTCATGCAAGTGCACGTTACAGCTTAAAGCTTCATTAAGAGACACGAAAGCTTTTGTTAATTTTGTTAAATCTTCAAGCTATGTTACCTTTTAAACCAGGTTTAAGTTTAAGGTAGATAACATGAAAGCTTTTGTTAAAGCTCCAAGCTTTGTTAGATAAGCTTGTAAGCCGTTGTTGGATTTTGATGTCGTTCATCTCATATGAATTTTCTTCTGAATTAAGTGCTTATCGATTTTGATGGCGAAAAAAGCTGACTTTCATTTTGGCGAATATATTTTAAGCTTTCTACTACATATTTGGTTCAACTTGACCCACTGTCACTCAACTAGTTCTGGCTTTATAATTGAAGCAGACACATAAATAAACAGTAACTGACAAATAAAAAGCAAAAACTGGAAATGAATGTGGCAAGTATCAGCCACGAGCTCAGCAGAGCCACGTACCACGAGTGTTATATGCAATAATTGCAGCAAAAGTAACCAAAAAGGGGTGAGCAACAAGAGTGGCAACAAGAAGCCCTTACTTGGATATATATAATATTTTATATGTATAACGTAACACTAAAATAAGTGTTGGTAAAGTGAGATTGGAAATTAAAGCGTGAGCTGCTGAGCCAACGAACCACCACACCGTCGACTAGCGTTGTTACCCGGCATCTGCGAAGAGCTGCAGCATTGCGCCGAGTTTGCTGCGAATGTGTGCGTGCAACTATATTCACATTACAATGCAATTATAGCGAGCTGTGTGCAGCGTGTGGCGGTGGCAGCAACAGATTTGCAACGGCGAGCCAGACAGGCGTGAGGGCCGGCATTGGACCCTGCAGCTGAATTAACCAGTTCAAATGCTGCCAGGGATTGGCGAGCAACAGTCACGAAATGACAGCTTAGCCAGCGCTACCGCACTCGTGCAGCCGAAGGGTGCCTGGCCGCATTGTTGCTACTGTTGCTGATTTCTCGCATTAACTGCATACGCTTTTTAACGCTTGGATAACTCATTGGCACATAGTGATTGCTGCGTGCAACAGACAGACTACATATATATACATACACATACAAATATACGTGTATAAGCAGCAGTGCATGCAGGCGCACACCCCAAAAAGGGGTATTGAATTGACTTGTGGCATGCACACTAGCATGCCACACACTGTGCTGTTACATACACTTCTGTGTATGTATGTGTGCGTGTGGATAACCCGTCTGCTTGTGCCTGCCAAAACGTGTTGATGATGATGATAGCGTTAAGTCGCTTACAACACTCGTCTGCGCTGCATGTGCATGCACAGCGGAGTGGAGGGTGCGGTGCCGGGTTAATGATCGAAAAATTAAAACAAGATTTCCAGCACTCAACTTCGAAATGAGTCACATGTGTCGGATTGGCAATGAAACTAAAATGTCCCCAGGGATATGCCGTGTACAAAAGAGGCTGATGATACTGTCTGCCACAGCGTTCCCTGCATTCGTATGTGTGCAGCTCGTAAAAATAAAGTCATTCATTGCCGAAATTGCTTTACCGCTTCTACTTTATGGCAGCTCAATTTTGTCTTGATTACCAGTGTTGCTTTGTTGCCGCTCGCCGGTTGACTGCCTGGCTTTGTAGCCGCTTCAGTGTCTTCGTGCCTTCCTTTTATTAGCCTGTCTTTATCGTCTTCACTGCTTTTTACCTCTTTTTTTAATTGTATGCTTTTTGTTTTTATATTCTTTTTTTGTTTTTGTTGTCGTGTGGCATATCCTTTAGCATCTGGCATGTGGCGTGCCGCTTGCTGCAGCGCCAGCATTCGATACCTGCCTTGTTCGTGCACGCGCGCCCGCATGTTGCACGACATGTTGCATTCGCCATGCCCAAGTCATCAGTGTCGTTTTCCGTTTGTCACTCTTGCTGCTGCTGTCACGTGGTTGGCCGGCGTATCGCGTGCTCAAAATCAGTTATCACATGCTCTTCACTAATGTTTCGTTTAACAGATTACTTGACTCCTTCAATGCCGGCGTAATTAGAGCTGCGAACAAGTTTAAAGTAGCGCTACGGTGTCTTAGCTTTGAATCATGGTTCTCATGGTTCTCAGGATTATTTGTGAGATGACGTGTTCGATTTTGAAAATAGAGAACAAAAAAAGTAGGCTGTGAAAGAAGGTTAATGATTTTGGGATACTTACACCGAGTCATTAAGATTGGAATACCCAAGTGAAAATATCGCCCATTTTTATATCAGGCTTAAGTATATTACTATACTCGTGCGGTTTGCAAAGAGATGGCTAACATAACTATAATTTCAATGTTCCAATATTCCCAACATGAGTTCACTTCTTTTGCCTTACTTTAGTAGGAAGAAATCTCTGGCAAAAGTCATTGTATTAAGATTGAAGCTTATGTTAAACATACCCCTGCTTGGAAAACATGCGAAAGGTGTTTCAAAAGTAGTAATTTCCGCATAGAAGACAAAGAACATGCCGGATAGACAAAAAAGTTTGAAGATGAAGGGAAATTGGAAGCATAAATCGATGAAGGTTGAAGAAAAACTCGCAGAATCTGTGGGAGTCACACAAGCAATCGTTTCAAAACGGTTGAAAGAAGCCGGATACATTCAGAAGCAAGGAAAGGGTGTCATATGATATGAAGAAAGATACGTTGAAAGACAATTTTGCATGTCAGAAAAGCTGCCTGGACGTTACAAAAAGCATCGAAGACATCGGTGTACGACTTGTGAATAAAAATTTATCTCTATCAGAACTCTAATCAAAAGCAATCATATGTGAAACCCGGCCGGCCTGGCAAATGAACTGCAAAGCCAAATGAATATGATCCATTATCTTGGCATAATACTTGGTGTTCCGGTAGATGCAGAATGTTCGCTGAATTACGCTTACATCAGAACGGGTTATCAAAAATTACATCAATTCATTCTTGGTTTCATTTGGTAAACTTGTCAGAGGAGGCAACCCTGCTCCCTCATATCGGAATTGGACCGAGTGGGATCTCAATTAGCGTCTTGCGTGGAAGCACTGGACCAATGGACTCCGCGTACTCTTAGCCGAAGTAATCATTCTGGCCTAAAGTAGAACGCAAGAGATATACTTATGATCCAGTCTTTAGACGTTTTAGGTACTACAATTGATCGGCGTTGTGAGCTGTCCAAGTGAGATGCATCTTAGGATCAACCTCTTAACCTAACTTAAACTAACCCAATCTAACCCACTCGGGTTCCAAACAAAGCGCACAAGCCTGGGGAGAGAGGACTCGCCTTCTTACTTTAGCTCGCTTTCAAACGGATGATTTTTGGCTACCCAGAGGTTACATGGTATATACTCGTAACTATTTCTCATTCAATGACTCGGTTAGTCTAAACTTTTCCAAATTCCATGCTAATCTTCGAAATGCCAAGTTCATCTTAAAAACATTCAGATATTCGCTATATATTTCTAGTACTCGTGCATATACTACTTAGCTATATTAAGCTACTTGCTGAGTGAAATATCCAAAAACTTACTCGAATCGTAAATATTTAAATAGAAATTCAGCAGTCACTTTAATATGAACGCAAATCTTCGCACTTAAAGTTTAATTTCCTCACCACTTCTAATGCGACAAAGTTTTATGCAAAGACAAACGAAAGTGCCACTTGAAGAACTCTATTAAAAAATCACACCAATACACTTAAACAAATATGCTAAGCAGACACACGGCACGAACACAAACTCGTTTCCAACACGATACTCACACAGGCACACACACAGCCACACAGAGCCGAGAAGCGCCGTGTAAACGAACAAGACGTAGAGAGTTATTTATTTTAGGGATAAAAGGAATTCAGAAAGACTTAAAAAGTGCGAATGAGTGCCACTTCACAATGTGAAAGCGCCGCACACAAACACCGACACACCAAAGGAAGGCGCACGGCGGCAAAAGGGCAGCGGCGGGTAGCAAAGCGCACTAAAATCTACCGGAGGGTTAACACAATGAATAAGCTGCGACTTAGTAGTCGGACCCAAAGAGCACACAGTGTACCGATGGGATGATGGTGTTGACACTTTTCTTAATTTTCTCCCATTTTTTTTTATTTTTGCACTCCGCGCTGCCAATGTGTGTGTGTTCACACGGTGTGAACTAAGACAAAGGCAGGAGGCGGGCGGAGGGTGTGCAGGAAAGTTGAGCGCGTCTTGAGGAAAGTAAACAAAGGAGCAAAGGTAAAAATGCAAAGCAGTTTGAGGTAATATATGTGGAGCGTAAGGGTAATGGCAACTGAGGCGGTTACTGCAGAAAAACTGCTTGGAAAACTTATTGCAGAAGAAGTGTGGAAACTAGACTGGCAAGTGCGGCGAAACAATAAGCGCTTTAAGTTGGCTTGCTGCGATGGAAAGGAAGACGTAAAGGACGGTTTGGAAAAACAATTTAAGAAATAAGTATTTTAGGAATCAATTTCGAAGACGCGGCAATGCACGGTAGTGTTTGTCGGGAGAAAGAGCGAACTGTGGAGGAAAACAAAGAAGAACATATTAGACAGAATACTGAAGAGGAAGAGAGAGGAGACAGAAGTTGTAATAAAATTAATATAATCGATAAAAAAAGAGTTGTAAACCTTAAAGATGGCAAAAAATATAGAAATAACATATGCGCCTAAAAGTATGCTAAAAAATTATATGATTTTACTAAGGCACAAAAGATATCATATATGTATCTATAGCGTTATTAACACAAAGTAAAAAGTTAGATAAAACCTATAATAAAAAATAACAAAAACATAAATATGAAAATAATTTACACTGCGTCTAAATGTATACTAAAAGTATTATATTTTTTGCAAATAATAAGCCGCACAAGACATCTGTGTCCAGCGAATTAATAAAAAGTAAATGTTATAATACAAAAAAACAACATTAACAAATTAAAAACCACTTCACATTGCGCCTAAATGTATACTTAAAAATATTAAAATTTTTGCTAAAACTAAGCACAAGGACACTCAAGACATCTGTGCTTGTATAAATTAAACATCAAAATGTAAAAATTACAAAAAAACACTTATAACAACCTAAAAGTATACTAAACAAATTATTAGTTTTTGTAAAAAATTAACCACACAAAACACTTTATCTAAAAGGCGATACACAAAAAGTAAAAATATATTTAAAAAATATTAAAAAACAATAACAAAGCATGTAAATAAAAATATTATATATAGCGCCTAAATGTATACTAAATTTTTATTTTTTTATTTTGTGAATAAGAAGCAGAAGGACACTCAAGACATTAAGCCACAAGCACTAAAAATTAGAAAATACAAAAAAACACCTAAAAACACCTAAAAACGCCTGAACGTGTACTAAAAAATATTTAAAGTTGAAAAAAATAAGCAACGCAAGATATCTACTATATCAATGTCGCTAATAATTAAAAGTAAAAAATTTATAACAACAATAACAAAGCGTGCAAATACAAATAATTCTCAAAGCGCCTAAATGTTTACTACAAAAACATTTTTTTTTATAAATAATAAACACAAGGGCACTCAAGCTATCGCTAAAAAGTAAAAATTTCAGAAAAAATTGCAACAACAATAAAGCTGAAAATTTAAAAACTTCACACGGCGCCTAAAAGCGCGCAACTCTTTTTCACTTGTCAGCACTAAAGCAAATAAACATTAACAGTCTCTTTACTATTTATATTACTACATCAAATAACTAGAGTGAAAAAATTAATTTTCATGTGCATTAAAAGTAAATATGCATTTTTCACGCAAGCGCACATAACAGCAAAGCAAACGGCATGCCACATTTTTTTTCAACTCATTTTTGCTCACATTCATTTAATATTTAATTTTTTTCTGTTTTCGTTCCAATCGTGCTTTTATTTGTAGCTTGCGGCGCAAAAAGCTTTTCAGCAGCGGAACTTTTTTGTTGCCTCGCCACCCGCGTCGCACGGTTGCCTTACTTAAGTTTCATTCAACAATTTTTACCTTTCGAAAAATCCTTTGCCACTCTTGCCTACCTTTGGGTTTATTATATTTTATTTTTGTTGTTGTTGTTGTTGTTGTTTGTTCTTGTTATTGTTGTTGTTGCACTTTTTTCTGTTACGCTGTCCTGCCCTGACACTAATGAGTGACCCAAACGACAGCACAAACAAAATCACGCACACTCATACATGTGTCAGCTCATTTGCATGTTTTCACAGTGAATGTGAGTGTGTGTTTGTGTGTGCTTCTGGCTGAATTTGCATGTGTTTGCTTTTTGTCTGCCAGCATCAACACTTTGCCATAAAAGTAAGCACACTTGAATATTTTTGCATGCATCTACTTATGCATTATAATACATATATTTAAGTATGTATGTTTGTGTGTGCGTGTGAGTGGATTATGCGCACTTTTGTTTATTTAGGTATGTGTTGTTACTGTTTGTTGATGCCATTTCGGATGTTTTAATTTGCAAAGGCAAAACTCATCTCATGTCATAATTCAAAAGTTTTGGCTCACACCACATGATGAGCGCGTTTTTCACTGGACTAGTACGTAACTAGTGGATTTAGGGATTTTAAGGCAGTAGTCGCTTATAACTTTAGTTCGAAGTTATGAGACTACTTGAGAGTTAAGTACAAGGCCTTTTGACTTTGCCTTTGCGAAATGTGGATTCATCTAATGTATATTCGAGCAAAAGTCCCTTAAAATATATATTTTCATTAGTCAGTTTGTATGGCAGCTATATGCTATAGTTGTCCGATCTACAAAATTTCTTCAAAGATTGCAGCATTGCTTTCAAAAATGTTATGTGCCAAATTTCGTAAAAATATCTTCTCAAATAAAAAAGTTGTTCATACAAAGGCTTGGTTTTGATCAATCAGTTTGTATGGCAGCTATATGCTATAGTTGTCCGAACTAAAAAACTTCTTCACAGATTGTATCATTGCAAATAAACATATTGTGTACCAAATTTCCGGAAAATATCTCCCCAAATAAAAAAGTTGTTCATACAAGAACTTGATTTTGATCGTTCAGATTATATGGCAGCTATATGCTATAGTTGTCTGATCTAAAAAAAATTTTCAGAGATTGTTGGACTGCTTTCAGGAATATCGCATGCCGAATTTCGTGAAGATATCTTCTCAAATAAAAAAGTTGTTCATACAAGAACTTGATTTTGATCGTTCAGTTTGTATGGCAACTATATGCTATAGTGGTCCGATATTGCCAGTTCCGACAAATGAGCAGGTTTTTAGATAAAAAAGGTCGTGTGAAGAATTTCAGTTCGATATCTCGAAAACTATGAGACTAGTTCGAATATATGCAGCTACTATGTATGTATGTACTCTGTTCAAGGTATAAAGAACAAATTTCTTAAAATAAATAAAGTATTTGCCACGCAGTACCGAAATATGAATAAACTATCATCATATATGCACGAAACTAAGGAGAAACCTCGGATAGCGCCTAACATACAGACAATGGACACCATTTCTTAAGAGTTGTTTATCACATGTTGCTGTTTAATCCCTCTCTAGGCACTTTAATCGCTCAAACTAACCTCCAACTGGATACACGTCAGTTGAAAATTCATTTTTGAGAGCTTTCTTTCTTTATTTTACTTTACATTTACTATGATAGCCCTGTGCTCCTTACTATATACTATACATACCAACTGATTTCAGCTTGAAATTTTGGAAAGACAAACACACTACTTATCCCTTCGCATAATTTTTATTACATTCTTAGTTTGAAAATTCACTAATTTTTCGCCATTAAAATCGACATTTCCATTAAGACGAGTAAAGTACTCACTGACTCACTGCAATTAAATGTGTTTTTATGTCTGTAATGACATGCCCTGAATCTAATTAAGTAACGCACATTAACTCACGAGCCGGCAATTGACCTCTCCCTAACTCTCCCTATCACCTCGCGCAGTGCGCCCTAATACCTCAATTTGCCGCCATAGTTTTCTCCAACTTTCAGCGCTGCTCTGGCCTAACCTTTCCAACTTTTATTGTATTGCATTCGGTTAAGTTGAGTTTGTTATGCAAATTCGCTAATTTCGCATGTAAATGGTAACCTTGTTTGCTTAGCATAATAAAAGCAAATGGCGGAAAGAAATAGTAATAGCGCGCTCGCCACAAATGAGCGCAGGAAGGGAGAGTGTAGTGAAGACTTGCTGTGATATCACACAATGCGGAAGTGTTGTGGATTTTGCTGGAACTTTTATATCAAACAAAGACTTCATCTCTTGAGAGAGTTTTAGTCTTTGAAGATGAAAGGTTTCGAAAGATTTTAGATTTAAAAAAACGCTAAACTGTATAATAGACTACCCAAAGACTTCCTGGAAATCGTAAATGAGATGTTGATAAAATATTCAAGTACTAAGAATAAAGTTCTACTTATACCATATCACATATACTGAAAGCTTTTTAAAACTCAAAGGTTTCATAAGTATATGGATAATCAAAGTATAGCGAAGTGATGCCTCCCATATGACACTAAACACCGCTTTGCGGGCTCAGCAAACTACTCTCCTCACGGTCCTACTCCTTCAAAATAACACGTTTCCTGTGCCTAACCTTAGATGGTTTCGATTACGACCAAACCAAACCTTAATACCCAAGCGGGAACTAAATGACCTCTACAAAAAATTATTCCTTTTCCAAAGATTTTAGTTGAGCTTCGAAGAAGACTACAGCTTTAATAGGCCCTTTAAGGGAGATTTCAAAATTTCAATCAATCAATCATGCTTCAAAACTAATTTTTCCAAAAGTTCGTACGACACCAATAGACTTTTATCCAGAGTTTTTTGAGTAGTGTGTATAAGGTTGCCAGATTCTCATTCCTTGGCTATAAATCTTAAACCTTGAAGCCACTCAACCTGCTATTTAAATTGTTTTCCGAAAATTATACCGTTATTTCTCATACCACTGCATCGAAGAGTTCACTACTGGTGGCTTTTTCTCTGCCCACCTAACGAAGAGAGATAGATGAACAGAATGGCCCAGGTAGCTCAGATTGGTTAAAAAAAGAAGGCAAGCTTCGAAGCGAAATTTTCAAGACGAAGTCCTTCACTGTGTTTAAGTTTTGGGTTAAGGAACTACTAGAGTTTTTTTCAAACCGAAGTGCCTCTATGAAGGAAGTGAATACCCACTCCAAGGAAATATTAGAGTTGAGCTCGTTAGTTGAAAACTGAAAGTTGGCCCTGAAGTGTCTGTCCCCGCTAGAAATACCACAAAGTGACTTCATTATCAGACACATTTGACTACCTGGTCATAGCGTAACTACTGGAAACTGCAAAGCTGATGAGCTAGCAAGGCGGGCTGCTTGGCTCTGCTCACATCCAAGTGAAAAGAAGTTGGTACGCGTAGTCATCTTTCGTTCTAGCACTGGTCCTGTAAAAATCGCGGGCGCTTAATAGGTGTTGGTCGAGTACCATGTCCTACGCGACTGCGAAGCTCTTCTTGTCTAAAATAGAACAAAGGAGATCTACTGACTCTGATGTACTTACTTCACCTTAGCAGAGTTAATCATGCCGCTTCATCGTTGAAGTTCTTACTGGACATTTTTCAATAGGTATTATGGTCTTGTCGGAAGTAAATTGGCAGCAAAGATGGTGAGGTGGAACCATCCGGACACTTTCTCAATTCTCGTCCATTGTTCAGCTTTTTCAAGATTTTGGTTGAAACCTCTCAACAGTCATAGCCGAATTTGTATCAAATTATTAAACTAACCTAACTGAAGGCTATATATATAGTTGAGCGCTGATCCAAGTATAGGTGGAAATATTCAGGCTTTTTTCAGATGTTTTGCTTTGAGCTTCATTGTTTTAAGTCAGCTCTGTACTCAGCCTAAGCACTGGAGCCATAGCCGAGATTGATATTGACCTGCGGAAATCAGGTGCGCCCAGAAGTCGTTGATCGACTACCAAATTCTGTGCGACTATAAAATCCTAGCGTAGAACGCAGGAGATCTACTGAACTACCTCCCTTAGAAAACTCCAGCTTACCGCAATTGTGCGAGTTTTTACAGGTATTTATGCGGTAAAGCTAAAGCTCTGTAAACCGTATTATATGGCAGATGGTGAGATAGAAACATTCAAAAATTGTTTCCTGAATTGTTTAGCCTTTGTAAGAATAAAGTAGATTACTTTATCTGCAGATCTCTGGTTCGAACTTTTAACCGAACCTAAGGCTAACTGTATAGTGAAACGCTGATCGAAGTATCAGTGAATATAGAGATAGGTATGAAAGGAAACTACTTGAAAGGGTTTTCTAATGCAACCCTCGAGTAATTCAAGTGAATTGCTTTGATCCTCATTGCGTTTAGGTCTGCTATTAGTTCAGCCTTAGCTCTGGAAACATCACAGGCATAGCCAAGATTGGCATTAGGCGCAGATGTCTGTTTGGATCGAACCTTTAACCTAACCTAACCTAAGGCTAAATTCATAGCTGAAAGCAAATCCGAGTATCAGGGAATATAGAGCTAAGTTGAGTATTAAAAAACTGTTTAAAAATATGCTCTAAGGCAAACTTCGAGTAAATCAGGTGTTTTGCTTCGAGAACTCATTGATTTTAGGTCTGATATGTGCTGAGCCTAAGCTTTGGAAACATCATTGGTATTGCCGAGATTGACATTAGGCACAGATCCTGTTTGTGAATCGATCCGAGTATAAGAGGAATATTGAGATAAGTTGAGCATTGAAGAAAATTGTTTTGAAAATGGGTTCTAAGAACAGCCTCGAGTAAATCAGGTGCTTTGCTTTGAGGATCACTGCTTATTGGTCTGCTATGTGCTCAGACTAAGCCAGTGAATACAAAGATATAAAGAGTTGAAAGACTTGAAAGTTGTGATCACAGAACTCGAGTAAATCAGATGTTTTGCTTTGAGGTCTGCTATGTGTTCGACCTAAGCTCTAGAAGCAACAGATCATAATTTTTGACCATAGAAAACAAACATTCCAACCAAAATTGCAGCACAGGCCGTTAATTGAACAAAATATGTTGTCGAAAAAATTTACGTAGAAACTTTTTTATGATTTTAAATAATATAATATAGTAATATTTGAGTTTTTATGTGCAATAATTTCTTTCGTGGCAATAAATCTGCATTTATTTGCATTAATTTTCTTATTATCGCCGGTGTTGAGGCACACACACAGGAAACAAAATCCAATTATTTGATTTACGAGCTGGTGGCATTTATTTATACCCTGACTGTTAATTCCACTTTTTTACTAGCGTACATTTATATGTGTTTCCGGCTCTATTTAAAATTAGTTAACGATTTTGTGGAAATCACATATTTTCATTTAAACCAAGTCAGCTGCAACATGCTGCGGTTGCATAGAAATAGCCATTAAAAATATTTCGCATAAAAACTAACGGTACATGCATACAGTTGCACTGGAAAACATGCCACAAAACCGGCAGCAATAACTCGCTAAAATGGCTTTTCACCAGCGCATTAATAAACGTCCAACCGTAATTAAAACCTCAAAGCGCCGAAAAAGCCAACAACAACAGCAGCGCGCTTGAGTTTTACAAGCGAAAACAGAATGCCAAAAACCGAAAACCAAAAAATGCAAATAAAAAGTCAAACACTAAAATATCAACTATGTTTTACTGGTTTCACTCAAGCAATAACAACAAATGCGAACAACAACAACTAGTTCAACTAATTATAGGCAGCCAATTGAAAGAGCTTACCGCTCTAACGGCACGCTAACTGCGTAAAACTAGAACACGAATACAATTGTTGTTGTTGTTGTAAATTTTGTGCGCCCAAGCCATACTTTGTGGGTGGCTAGTGCGCTGTGCTTCCTAGATTTCGATGCGGTGGCCGGCGCTCGCTCGCTCGCTTAGGCGCTGTGATTTAATTAATTTCTACGCACGGCGGCGCAGCGAACGCCGAAGAAAATCTGCGCTTTTCTGGGTTTCCGTAAATGTGGCGATTAAAATGCTGTCGCTGTGGCGCTTGTGTTGGTGCTACAGTGGGCGGTTGGGCGCTCACGTCTGGTGGCTGTCAATACTGACGCTAAAGTGCAGGCGCTGGTGTTGGTGGGTGGGCTAGGCTACAAGCAAACGCGCTAGCTGTAACGAGAACTAGCAGCGTTGTTGGTAGTGTTCAGTAGTGGGAGAGCGGCGGTTTGAGGCGTGAGGTAGCAGTGTGCGCAGTCAACCCTGGAAATTAACTGGGCTGGAAAATTAAATTGTATATAATTTTCTTTATTTCCCATTTTGCTCTTAAGGTTTTAGATAAAATTATTTGTTGTTGTAATTTTTTGTCATGGTTTTGTACGATTTTATATGTTGTTGTTGTTGTTTTATTTTTAAGAACACGTTCATGTAACTACTTGAATTTTGTCATGCTCTTAAATATTGGTATCCGTCCTTTGTGTAGTTTTCAACCTTTGGTTAGGAGCCTATCGAAAAAATTCAATGACATGAATGTTTTCATACTAAAACAATATTTATTAATTTCAAAAATATTTAAACAGGACTGTTAAAAAAAACAACAAAAAATTAATATTTTTCAGAAGTTATATTTTTTAATTCAAAGTAGTTTCCTTGTGCTTCGATACAGCGTTTAGCGGTCAATTAGTATTTCAAATCAGTGTTTAAGGTCATTTTTCGGAATGCTCTTGAGAGTATCGGTCGTCGCCTTTTGTATAGCTGAAATGTCCAGAAACCTTTAATGGGCAAATGAAGTTTTCCAAATAGGAAAAAAAAGGGTGCCAGATCAGGTGAGTAGGGTGAGTGTTTAATGGTTAATATGGAGTTTTTTGTCAAAAAGTCAGTGACAAGCGTCGACCAATGACACGGCGCATTATCATGCAACAGGCGCCAGGACCCTGCCTCATGGTATTGTGGTCGAGCACGACGAATGCTTGACAAAAGACGCTTCATAACACCAGGGTAAAACATAGCATTAATTGTTTGGCCAGGTGGGACGAAATCTCGGTGTACAATACCCTCGGAATCGTAAAAACAAAGCAGCATTGTCTTTACTTTTGACTTGTGATGACGACCGAGTTCTGATCGTCACAGAGGTCTTCACGACCTTCTTGGAATCGCTTAAACCACTCATGCACATTAATCCCGTAGTAAAAGTAAAAAGGCACTGATCACCATAAACTTTTTTCATCATTTAAAATGTTTCAGTAAACGTTTGCCCAAGTTTAAAACCAAATTTAATATTTGCTCTTTGCGTTTTATGACCGATGACCAAAAGCTGCTGTCACTTTGATCGATAACATCGATTGTGGTTATCCAATTGTCTTAAAATTTTTACGAAATGTCAACAAGAGATCAAACTTTTTATTTCATATACCCACCAATAAGTGGCGCCAACAGAAACAGTTATATTTAAAAAGTTCTGTTTCTTTTGCGACAGACCTTGTATATAGATATACTTCTTATATTTATCTTCCTTTGAAAGAGTCGTAAGAGCTTAAATTTTGTTTCGAATTTACTAGTAAGGCTTACATAAGGAAGTAAGCAGATTTGCCTAACGTTTTTATTACTACTTTATTACTTTAATAAAAATTATCGGTATGAACTTACCATATTTATATCTATCCTGAGGACAGTACATTAGGTTTACTACGAAGTTTGTAGAACCCAGAAGGAAGCCGTGAAAACAAGTACCCGCAAATTGTAATAAAAACGCAAAATATTTAACCATCCATTCAACAATATTTATTTTGTCGTCTTTAAAGTAATCCTCAACTGATGTAATACTGCCATGGCAATGCTTTATCCAGTCTTCGAAACACTTTCCATAAGCACTTTTAGGGAATGAGCTGAATTCTGCGAATTTTGTTTAATCTCTTCGATCGACTGAAAATGGTTTCCACGGAGCCAAAATTTCAGTTTGAGGAACAAGAAAATATCACACGATTGATCGATAGTATTCCTTACGTGTTTGGCTTTAAATTCGGTCACATTCCTTTCTCTAAGCGATGGTACATTATCATCTTGTAAAATCAATGAATTTCAGGAACAAATTCATGATGCACCAAACCAAGAATATCGAAGAAAAGAATGAACCGCACTTTGATTTTTGTGCGGCTTTGGCGTGTTTTTTTTTTGTTTTTTGATTTCAGCGCCTTTTATTCCCTTTCCCCCGATGGTAGTTGACTTGTTTGCATGTCAAACTCATAAATCCATGTCTCATCGGCAGTTATAATGCCCACCATGAATGTGGGGTCAGAATTCGTATGATCAGGCATGTTCAAAGTGACCTGTTTACGATACTATTTTTGAAACAAATTTAGCTTTATCGTGACGAGAAAGACCAAGAACGCGTTTCATATCCGAAAGATGCGCAAAACCCATTCGGACGCAACTCAACGGACACGCAAAAGATGTCGAGTTCTCTTGCCATCTCTCTAACACTTAGGGCACAATAGACCTAAGGTCGCGGTGCATTCCTCATCAATAAATCTAACACTTGTGTGACGATTTTCGAGCACCGAATCTTTCACTTGTGTAATATTTTCGTCAGTTGAAAGTTTCGAAGGTCGTCGAAAACGAGGCATGTCTTTAAGGATCTCTCCGACGCCTTTGAAGGCTTTGTACCACCCGAAGGCTTCTGTTTTTGATAACTGAGTCACCGTAGGCCTACTCCAACATTCGCAATGATTCTGCACACAAAATTTCGTTTGAATTACAAAATTTTAGGCAAATTCTTTGTTCGATGTTTTTATTCATTGTAAAAATATCAACATACTGAGGTGTATCGACTTAATTAGCTGCTGTAAAGAAATTGGTTGACAGATCGCGCTCATATTTGGCTTAATAATTAGGAACAATTCCACCAAATAAGCAAATATATTCAAATATGTTCAGCCTGATGAGCTGCGTCCAATCCATCTGTCTGTCCGTATATGTGCGAACTAGTCACTCAGGCTTTGAGATTTTGCTCTGCAACTTTGCACATATCCCTTTCTGCTTAGGAAGCTGCTCATTTGCCGAAACCGGTAATAGCGGACTACTGTACATGTAGCTGCCATGGAAACTTCTTCATTTTTCAAGGCTATCCAGCTTCCAGCGCAAATGAAGCTAACATTCTTTCTGATTTTTGTTGTGGATTTTACTTCTTACGTTTAATTCTGAGATTTATTATGTCGATCTCTTAACAATATTACTTAAAAAAAATAAAATTTTTGATTTGAACTTTATGATTATGCTTTTCATATTATACCACATTTCTAAAAAAAATGTATCTCTTTTATATTTTCAATTATAAACTTTGCTAATATTCACTATCATTTTTGTTTCGTTTTAGGTAAGTCAACTGGATTATTCTTGACCATGTGATGTGATTGGTAAGCAGACGCCCTCAATAATATCAGATCTACTATAAATGAACGATACAAACACTAATATTTTATACATATGTACATACGTAGGTTGCTATATATATTTCTGGCCTAATGATGTAAATAGGCATATTTATCAACGAAAATGTTTTCATTTTTTGTTTTTTTTTCATTTTTTTTGTCGATTGCTGTTTTTTTTCGGGCTCATACGCATAGATCCATGATTCATCACCTGTGACGATCTTATAAATGTCTTTTAAAGCACCGTGATCGTATTTTTTCAGCATTTCTTTACACCAATCCACACTAGTCTTTTTTTGAGCGATTGTCAAATTGTGCGGGATCCAACGAGCAAAAACCTTTTTTACGGCCAGGTGTTCATGCAATATCGAATGTATGCTGGTGGGAAAAATGCATAGGCATGTCTCTGTCTGAAGGTATGTTACATGACGGTCTTGCATTATCAGTTCATGACGGCATCGATGTTTTCGGGCACAACGGCTGTTTTTGGACGACCTTCACGGAATTCGTCTTTGAGCGAGCGTCGGCCACGATTGAATTCGTTGTACTAGTTTTTCACAGTGCTATAGGATGGTGCTTCATAGCCATACAAAGTTTTTAGTTCATCGATGAAAAATGATCGCACGAAAATGTTCACGAGTTAATTCCATTTTTTGGCCGAGATGAATTTTTTAACTCCCTGTAAATAAAACAATTCACGATTAAATTACAAAACGTTCTGAGTGATGTTATGCTAAAAAATGTCAAACTTTCCAATGGAAATGTCAGATTGCACCTGGCAACACTTACTGTTGCCCTAGGCCAGAATATATTTAGCAGCCCTCGTACGTATGTATATGAAAACAAAATCGACTGCACATGAAACAAAAAATGTATTTGAATCGTGGTTACTCGAATTACTTTATGTGAGTCTTACTAATACTGAGAATGTACTACTTTCAATAACTATTTTATTTAGAAAATCCAAGTCAAGTCATTTTCAGTTGTTGTTTGTACTATTAGCGCTTTAGTAGAGTTAGTTAACTAGTATAGAGCTTTTGTTACAGATCCTAAAGCACTTGAAATGTGGTTCGGTTCCGTCGGCTTTGAATTATAATTGAAGCTTTCAGAGCATATGCTTGAAATTTAGACACGAAAGCGACTAAATACGTACCTTTTTAGCGAAATAGCCGGGACTTCGCTTTTGAAATTGATGAAAGTCTTCCTTCGTTTCTTTTTACATTTAGATCATATTTGAAACCTGGATTTAGTTACATATATGATAAACTAAATATTTTGTGGTTATCAGCCATAATGTTTCTTAAGCTTTAAAAGCTAGGCTTGGAACTCTTTCTAAAACTTCAGGTTCTTATAAAGAGTGCACGAAATCGAATCTAACAGAAAATAATAAGCTTCAAAAACATGTCCTGGAACAATTTCTATGCTTCAGTTCGAACCACCAAAAAGTTGAAGAGGGCTGGCACCTAATATGTCCTATTTGAGAGTTTCGCTCCACAGTATGGATGTAGTTTACTGAACTGCTCTCTTATATGTTAATAAAGGGAGATTTTGTATTAAATTACAAAGACATTTTAACTAAAATCAGTGAGTACTCTATGTAAACAGCAGTTACGAAACCCAGCCGCGTTGTTAAAGAATTTTTCTGCTTTTAAATGAAGTGGATCTTGAAATCTGAATCTGAAGGAAAATTTTACAACTGTTAGGGTCTGGGGGATTTGAAGAGTTCTGATTACGAATTTTTGTTCAAAAATTTTCCATGACGTACAGCTATTTATTTCATTTAAGTAAACGGTGGTGGTTTGACTATAGATCCATTGGGATTTTATAAAATAAAAGGAAAAATACAAATGTAACCTTGAACTACTGGTTTCCTACCTCTACATACTTGTACATATATGAGCTCATATAATGTTTCCGTGGAATATGCCGGCGATAAGATTTACCGTCTGCAGATGCTAGTTTGAAGCATACATCTCTTGCAAGATAACTCTTCATGACCTGCGCCAGCAACTGGACAAAAACAATACTCACTAGAGAGACGAAAAAACTTAATTTATAAACTCATCTAACTATGCTCAGCGAAGCGTGACAAAAAGTGTATTCCAAGCTATTATTCATACCGCCATTCAGAAAAAAGCCAGCGAGCCTTGTTTACAATTTCATTGCTTGTACTTATTTATTGTACCTTCACTGATTAAAATGCACATTTATTTTGCTTAGTCCGCCGTGTGCAATTGTCATTACAAGTACTGTTATTTTTCCAAACAACGCGCACACTTAAACGCGCCGGCGCTGCTGCCTCCTCCACGCGGAGCCCTTGCGGAGGCATTTATCATTTTCATTTGCCGCTGCTCATTCTATGTTGCGGACTTAACTTGTTTTTTGTCATGCCCAACCAAGAGCCAGCATTTATTTATTTTTATTGTTGTTGTGCTGTGTCATTACATTGTTGTTTTGCTGTTGCTCAGCATGTCTTTATGTTTTTATTTTAAATTGTACTTTTGCGGCCAATTAATTTTTTTGCGCCGCAACGAAGGTGATTTTTTGTGCAACAACAACAAGAGTAACACATAAACTCGATCTTTTGTTTTTCACTCTCTCTTTCACTCACTCACACGCTGTCTCTCTTTTCAGCTAGCGCGCTGCAGTTATCGTCCCTTTGGTGCCACAGGTTGTTTTCGCATTAGAAAATCTTGACACCGATTTGTAATTGTTATTGTTGTTGCGTAACCTATTTGCTGGGTGTTGCTGCTTAATTTTTTGTGTCATCTCATTTGCTGCATCTGGCTTTGTTTGTCCTTCAGCATTGCTTTTGTTTTTGTTTGATTCCGGACGGTTATTCTCTTGATATACATACATATACACATACCACACTTACATATATATTAATAGTTCCACACGCACACATGTTTAAAGTTGTTGCACCACTTTAGCACTTGGGGTTGCATTTCACACGCCACATACCTTCGTTAATGCTGTTCTGCTTGTTTTTTCTGTGTTGCTTGTTGTTTAACGCGAATGTTTGTTTTTATATGCAATGCTGTTTTTGTTGTGCTGCATTTGTTCTATGAGTTTAACGAATTAATTGCTATAGAATGCAAAACACATGCGAAATTAAGGATATGCGTGCATATATTCGGGGCTCATAATTCATTTCATATACTCAGGGATAAGAGACTCACGTGTATTGCATACAGAAACATAACTTAATATAACATAATTTAACTTAAAGTAACTTGACATGAGACAACTTAACTTAACTTAACTTAACTTAATTTAACTTATATTAACTTAACTTAACTTAACTTAATTTAACTTATATTGACTTATATTAACTTAACTTAACTTAACTTAACCTAATTTAACTTATATTAACTTAACTTAACTTAACTTAACTTAACTTAACTTAACTTAATTTAACTTATATTAACTTATATTTATTTAACTTAACTTAATTTAATTTGACCTAACTTAACTTAAAGTAACTTGACTTGAGACAACTTAGCTTAACTTACCTTAATTTAACTTATATTAACTTAACTTAATTTAACTTATGTTAACTTAACTTAACTTAACTTAATTTAACGAGACAACGAAACACAAGTTAACGTAACGCAACATAACAAAGCACAACGCACAATGCACAACTAAACTCAACGTAACTTAGCTTAACTTTACTTAACCTAGCGTCATTTTAACATAACACAACATAATGAAACGTAACTTTTTGTTAAGTTATGTTCGAATATTCTTCAAGTATGGTTAAAACGAGTTATACTATTTCGAAATCATGAAGTAAATAATGGGTAGTCGAAAAAGTTTTTTCATATTTCTAATCAAAGTTCAACTTATTTTTTTATAATTATAATGAACTTTAATGGACCAAATATGTACCATTTTGGTACACTACTTTTTGCCATTTTTCCGCTAGAGACATTATTCCATCAGTGTAAAACTTTTCTGGGTTCTCAGCGAAAAACTGTGGCAAGTAATTTTCGCAGGCTTTTCTCGACGCCAACTTTACTCCATTAAGGGAGTTCTGCATTGACAGAAACAAATGGTAGTCCGATGCATCAAAACTTCCCAGCCAAGCTGTCCGAGTTTTTGTCGAGTCGTCAAAGATGTGTGTGGTCTAGCGTTGTACTGATTGAAGACGAATCCCTTTCTGTTGATCAGTTCTGGCCATTTTTTTTTCGATTGCTTGCTTCAATCTCATCACTTGTTCATACAAAAATGTAGAATTAATCATTCGACCAAGCTGAAGCAGCTCATAGACTGTGGTTCCATTCCAATCCCACCAAACACTCAGCATAACCTTTCGAGGCGTTAATTCTGGCTTTGCCACCGTTTGTTGAGCTTCACCACGCTTGGACCATGATCTTTTTCGCACATTTTTGTCGTATTTGCTTTATTTTTCGTCTCCTGTTATCATTCGCTTCAGAAATGGTTCGATTTCATTTCGTTTCAGCAAAGAACCGCAGATGTTGATTCGGTCCATTACATTTTTCGCAGACAATTCATGTGGTACCTAAAGATCTAACTTCTTTTTGTAGCCAGCCTTTTTAAATGGTTTAAAATCGTTTGACGATGAATATTAAGTTTTTAAGTTCCTTAGCGATGTCAACGGCCCCGGTCAATCTGTTTTATAATTTCATCGGTAGCACTGAAAATATACGACTGCAACGACATCTATTGACAAAATAGGAAATGACTTTTTAGACTACAAAATATATGAGAAGATAACGATTGATGATCAAACGGTCTCATAGGTTAAAATTTTCATGTTATCTAAGCCTTTCAAAATAAAGTTCTTCGAACTCGATGTGTGTCTCGGTAGGAGAACCATCGTAACGTACAGTAGGTTACTAAAAAGATAGCATCCTTCAGATCTCCCTTTTCGGTTCAACAGAAAGGAAAATGTTTTCAATATCAGACTTAAACCTTAAGATTATTCCCATGGACTTTTTACTTGCTTCTTTTCGCAGTACTCCAGCTTTTGGTTCCCCTATAAACTCTTAGTTAAGCTTCTACTCTTCCAGATTCGATCAAGATTCATCTCGGAATTGTTTTATACCCAACAATCAAATCTGAAATTGAAACCATTCCTCTAGTTGGAGCCACTAATATGTCTCTATCAAAGATAGCATTTAACTTCTCATTATAGGGCCAATATTATGAGCAATACTAGGAGATTACAGAGAGAATGTATGAAAGCTTTTCGTGACGAACAGTCTGTTGGTAATAAATGCGAACATTTTTTATAGAGCATTTTACAGGTTTCTGTACATATGAGTGGTCTTTTTATGCTCAGACCCTGAATAGTAGTTTTATGCTACCTTTCCTCAGAGTTTCTTCCTCAGCCAATCACTGAAGTATTTCCACCGTGCTCACATATATTTTATGAAATGTTATTAGATCCCAAATTTATTCCTCTTGCTCTATTGACTCCTCACGTGTAAATATTCAGAAATCCTGCCTAAATACATTTTTATTTGCAAAATAATTGCGTGGCAATGGCAAAGCAAAACAGGTGCAAATAAATTAGAAACTTGCCACTTGTTCTCTCAGCTCTCGTCGACAGAGACCCCGCGAACCCTGAATCAGTGCAAACAAACCGGCGGGCCAGCAAAATTTATAGTCGTAGCCACTAGACAGAGGCAGACATTGCATTCGGAACAAACATGCCAGCTGTCTTTATTAAGTGTTATTCTGTGCGTACAAGAAACATGCTACATATCTAACTACAAATCGGTGTACTTGGCACCCGGTAAAAGCGGCTGGAGAGCTGCGTGGTGTCTGTTTTTCACGCGTGCAAATTTTCGCGCCATTTGCGAAATTCGCACGCATTCAAGCGAGCTGTCTCACCAATTGCGCGCTATGCTAAGGCAATATTTCGGCGAGACGGCATGCGGAACGCGCCTAAAAGCACAGAATGGCAGTAAGAAAAGTGCGTTGCACCCGTTAGAACTGCCAATGACAGCTGAAATTAAGCTGCACGCTCACGCTAGCACTCGAAGCGCTGGCGCTTGTGGCAAAGCAAGTTTCGTAACGCCCATGCCAATTAAATACGGAAAATAGGAACACTAAGCAATAGCCATGGAAGAAAGGTGGCAAGTTGTGCGCGTTAGACCGAACAACTGCTAGGGTCGCCGGCTGACTGAAGTGTTGCACGTAGCAAATATTTTCCAAATTACTTAACAACTGACTACACTTAGCGCAACTCTGCTGCTGGAGTGCAGGTAGCAGGTGGCAGGCGTTGGACCCACACATTTTTTGTGCACCGTCTTCTTCTAGGCGGGCTGGCTGCTCGGCTGTTACTCTACTGCTGGGTGTTTTAGTAGCGGCCATGTTTGGTACGCATAATGGTGCGGCATTTGTACGCGTCGCTATTTTGATTGTTTGCAACGTTTTTGCATTTCGCATACAAGTGCCGCGCGGATGAGCGGGGTTCGTGCGAAAAACAGCAAAAACCACTTAAGTAATTTTGTACGCAATCATTTGCGCACTTCATGCGTTTGTCTAGTTAGTGAAATGAAAATTATATAAATCAACGCTACGGCTTTAATAAACTAGACACGATGAGCTTCCGTTGAATGTGGAAAAATTTACTTTACTTGCGGCAGGTTTGTAAATGTTTAAGGGATTCAGAGCAGTGTGACAGCACGCGAGGAGTTCTTTGGAAGTTCTGATCTGCTCTGTTGCAGCTTTTGTAAGAGAATAGCAAGGACTAGGTTCTCGCTTCACTTTAATAAAAAATCGAGACGTCCTCTTAATTGCAGGCGACCTTGTTCCAACCCAAGTTGCTATGAAAATTCCCTTCAATCGGTTAGCGTTTCTTATAGGAATAAAAATTGGCAGTTAAACGTTCCTATTCCATTCTAATAAAAAAATCCAGGACACCTTCCAAATGGCACTGGATTCAGTACGAGTTCAAAGTGACATAAAAGTTTCCGTCCATCGGTCGGAGTTGCTTGTATGGATGAAAAGAAGCAAGCCAACATTACGTAACTGCTTGAAACACAATACAGAACCTGTACCTGCCACATTCCGGCACCACTTGAAGGACGTAAATAGAGTATCCTGGACAAAACTCGGTTCCATGCTAATAAGAAAACCAAGCCATCTTCCATTTGGAACTAGATACACTACGAACCCGAAGTGTCAAACAAAATTCGGTCGGCTTATCAGAGTTTCTTGTACGGATGAAGAAGAGCAGGTCAATGTTTCGGTGATATTGGTTGAGAGACATAACATAAATAGCGTATCTTGGACAGTTCTATCCTAGAAAGAAATTCAAACCACTTTTCAAATGGCACTGGGTCCAGTTTGACTGACTGACTCCAAAATTACATAAATTACATTCTTATACAGATGGAAAATGGCAAGCTCGTTACTCTCAGAACCATTGGATGTGGGGCGCATGAATACCGTATCCTGGAATGAACTCAGTTTTACAAAAATTTCGGTCTCACGCAGAATAGAATGAATTTTTAGTAGAATATCTCATATTTACTTCAGGTTTTGCCTGCAAAGTTTGATACACTTCGGATCGATTGAGGTAAAACCAAATATTCAAGACTGATACGGTTAAAACGAGATCCCAGACTGTAGTTTTCTTTTAGAAGGAAACAACGGAAACCTTTAAAATATATACAGATATAAGTGATCAGTGTGTTTAACGTGGGTACCTGCTAACGACAGCTTTACTCAAATAAAAGCCAGACATTTTGAGTACCAATTTGCAATGTGACACACTAACCACCTTGGTAGGGTTCGAGGCTCATCTAAAACCTCTGTCGTGCTTTGGGTTCGGCAACCGGTTGCCGGATTTTAAACCACAACCATTACGATACTCCCCGAGGGGCCAGTCCGCATGAACAGGTTGGATCGAACTCCAAGGATCCTGCTCCCCGTGGTACCAAAATTAAGTTTCCGGTCAAACCTCGTAGCCGAAACTACTACCACTTGAGCGTCCATACTACTAAGGACTGGTGGCCAGGGGTTGGGTCCCATACTCTCAACCAACGCACGCACAAATCACACAAGGGCCTAACCTTAGGTTTCAAGCAGTTGGCTTCACCGTCTAAATAACTTACGCTCAAACCTTTAATACGACCTTAACTGTTCGGCATTCCAACTAGTAGAGATCACAAAACTCACATTTAGCCGTCCATCTACATATATATGTATATAGCTAATACCTATTACCTCAAAGTTCCTGATATCCAAGTACATTGGGTATTTTGCAATGACATATACCTTTCAATGCGTGCTCCACACACACATTCAGGCCTTTCCAATAAGTTCCTCCTATGCAAAAATGCATTCAGAGGTCTATGCCCAGTAAGTAGGAAGACCAAGCTTAGAGGAAATCTGAAGTCTGGATTTAATTCCATAAAACCCAACATCTCAAAGTCATCCGAGAAGCCTTCTGCTTTCTAGATGAAGAAGCCTTCTGCTTTCTAGATATCCATCTCTCTCCACATCTACTCATTCTGCAACGATGACCCACTCAAAATATTAGTGATAAGCGCGATGAAGTGAGTCTATCACGCCATGTTCATGTGTGTATCCGTCTGCCTGTAAACTAGTACTAGAAAAAAATTTCCAAAACCGCGGATATCGTATGGTTATGTATATAGCTATTCGATATTGCGCGGAGTGAGCAGCAATCACACATTCAAAATATAAGTGATCAGCACGACGAACTGATTCGAAATTTGGCATGGATTTTTGTCCAAGGCACCACTGCAGTCTCCGAAGAAGCTGTTAAGATCGGATTACCATAACATACCTATAGCTGACATACCAACTTACCGATCAAAATCAAGTAATTTAAGGAATCTTGTATTTGTGAAGGGTATTATAGCTTCTTTGCAAATGAAGTAAACTTTTTTTTTTTGAGTAGTTTACTTCCTTCCGCTCTCATTACGGAACATGCTTCACATACTTACCATAAGCATGCAAACTCGTTAGCAGCGTCCGTATTGTTGTTGTGACATTTGCATGCCCGGCAATGACAATAATTGTAGAACAACAGAACACAACAATAATAATAGCAACAAAAGGCGATAAAAACAGTTTCACGCTAAACACATTTGAATACATAAATAATATTTTTTTTGGAATATGTGGCAAGCAAGGCGTGCTAGTTGCAAACGGCAGCAAATATTTAAGGGTTGGAGGCAGTGCTAAAAAGGCACAAAGCAATATATCCGCTACTATATACACACATATACACTTACTGCCTTATAAAATTTTGGAAAGCCAAGCAAGCGAGGCGGCAATCTCCCCACATCAACGCCAGCGCGCACTTTTTAGCAGTTTTCTACACTAATTTATTTGCTTACGTACAAAAATATATTACCCGCGCACACATGCGCACATTGTGTTGTATGTTGCCGCACGGCGGCATGTTCTGTAACGCCGCCCCTTTTATGATGCGTGCAAGAATGAATTTATTTTATTATTGCCACGAATAAAATTTAAATTAAAATTTACGTTTACTCGCGCGAACTTGGCCGCCGACAACACCTTGCAACACTGCCGTCGCCACCACACCCTGCCACACTGCTACTCACGGCTTCTTCCTTGCTGCCACTAAGTAACACCACAAACACCCGACAGCCTGCCTTGCAACCCACTTTGCCGCGCCGCTTAGTTGGCGCAGAGCAAATGAAAAGAAATAAATTATCCATGTGTGTGCGCACCGCAATGCATTTAATTTTTGTCGAGTGTGAGCCCGCGGTGGCAACGCTTATTCGACAGCCGGCAGTCGGCAGTTGGTAGTCGGCTCAGTCCTCCAGGTGGGTAAATTTAAATGCGATTTGTTACGGTTAGCAGGCTCGCAACGACGCTTTGCCATCAATGGCGCAATGAATGAGCGCCAACAACAATTGCAACTGCTTTAAAATACACAACAACAAAGAAGTTGTATAAAGCGAAAATTAGTTTTTCACCGCTTACAATGACGCCGTGTCTGTTATTATGTTGGCTGTGCGCTTTTCCTTCCTTAATTGTCTATAAATTCGTGTTGTTATTTGGTTTTCATTAGCGCGGAAGACGCTTGCTTGCGTAGACACCTCTGACACAGGCAGCAGCAGCAGTTGAATGGTTGAAATTTGCCATTTTCGTCTAATTTATTTGTTTGTTGGTGAGTTGTTTTATTGTTGTGCGCTGGCAGGCAGTGGCTGGTTAGAGTTTCATAGAAGAAGAGAGATGTTTCTAAGCTCATATTTGTTTAGCGTAGAGCTTAGTCAGCTTTAGCAGGTATTTTAGGTTAAATGTTAGGTTAAAATAGTTTGATTTTTCAAGACAGCGAAGGTGAGAAAGGCACTTACAGGATTATGAACTGATTCTAGCTTTAACAAAAATGCTTTAAATCCTACAATACACCTTCTGAGTTCTGAAAAAAGAGCATATTTTTCGACTACGCTGCCTCAAATTAATTTGTTTGCAATCGGTATGTTTTCCTCACAGCTTAACCTTGAAAGTCTCTGAACTTCGTACAGTCGCTAGTCACTAGCGGTTTCCTTTGGACAACATTTTCCAACCACTATTGCATACTTTCGAAAACTATATCTTTTTGTTTACTTATTTTCTTTCTTCGTTCTTATTGAAACAGGCTAGAAAGCGAATTGCTAATGCATTCCAAGCTTTTCAGAGGGCTTTGAAAAAGGAAGCCAACTAATAGTCTCCATATTTTCCCTCATTCTATTTTTTCCCATAAAATTATTCTAAATGTAGTACGTCAAAGCTAAACTTATAGTTAAGAGTTGTACGTTAGGTGAGGTTAGCCTGGTAGGCTAATGACCCAGCATCGACTAGCTTTGGTCCTTTGAGATACCAGATGGAGCGCCCTTACAAAATCCATGAGAGGCAGTCATTCATAGCATTTGTACAGATTCTATGGTCTCACTAGCAATACCTCTTGTACTATATCATATCGTAGAGCCTCCAAAACCTTGATGCGTTAGCTTGCCAATTCGAGACAAGTGCACAGGAGTTGCTCTTTTGCTTCACTGGCTCCTTGATCTTGACATTTCCTGCAATCTTCTCGATCTGTCAGCCTCATTGGGCCATCCAAATTTACGACTTGTCCATTAATTTAAATCTCTTATAAGTCTGGCCGTCCCTCTGTCACGACTCACGTTCTCCCATCTTCGTTGTCATGCGAGTACCGTGTCTTTCGCTACCTTTCTTGCGGAGTGCTCGATATGTACCTAGAAGATTAATCTGGGGTCCAGTCTTACGCCTAGGTAATTCACAGTTTTTCGAGCCCTTAGAATATCCTTAGTCTTTTACATGCTTATTACAAGAAGTATGTGCTTGTTTCAGCTTTCTTCGCCCTTCCTCTGTATTTCGGGCTGTGATTACTGCTGCCATGTCTAATAATAACCTTGACAGCCGAAGTGCATACTGCCTTTTTAAGCACGGAAATAAAAAAGTCCGGGGGTCCACATCTGGGCTGAAGGGTGGGTGCTGAAGAGTTGAGATGCCGGCATTGGTTAGGTGGCTGTTCAAGGCGGTGTGAGCCGGTGCGTTGACCCTTCTTTTGAGCCTCTTGAGGACTTTCACGTAAAACTTGGCGTTAGCGGTTTGTCCAGAAGGAACAAATTCATGGTGGATGATGCCTTTGATGTCAAGAACGACAAGTGCTATTACTTTCTGGACAAACCCTATATAGTCCTGGCTGTATTTTCTATATTTTCGAGCTTTTCTTGACATTCCTGTATGAGAACCTGTAATAACCTGTTACTCAACATCAATTTGCCATAATTAGCTTACACTCTGATAGTTTTTAAGAAGAACGAAACGTGAAGGTGCCGCTCAATAACCGATAATCTTTAACTGAAATATACTCCACAATCCTCCATGAAACCAATTAAGTTTTTATGACTTGCAGTCACACCTAAAGATTTCGCCTTTGCAATTTGTAGAAAATTAAACCTTTCAAGTAATTGACAATTTTACCCTAGATGCTTATCAGTCGGAAATACTTGAAGTGCAACTAGCAGCAGCAGCAAAGCCAAACAGCAATAACCAGCAATGTCTGTCCGTCCATGCACTGCACTATACAACACTAGATGAGGCAAGCTTTTTCAGCCAAGCGCAGCCAAGCCAAACGCCGGCCACACGCTGCTGCTGCCTTCCCAGCCATGTAGGGCTGCCAAAAATTTCATGACGCATAATATCCCCCAGAAAATCCCACTGACAATTTTAAATTAAAATGACCAAAAATTGACCAAAAATTGCCAAAAACAAGTGACGTGGCTTATGGCCAAAGTGAAGCAGCAAAAAACCAGCAAAATTGAGGCACTCTTCACTGACAGCACAGCACAGCACAGTATGGCATGGCAGCAAAGTGCCCGAGGGGCACAGCAATGGCCGTTGCAACGGGGGAATGCGTATGAAAAGCTTGTACGGCATGTAGCTGTCAACGGACAAATGCATGTTAATATAGCCGCATATGTATGTGTGCACCGGTGTGTGTGTGTGGCATGCGTGCAATTTGCCACTGCCACGACGTCTGTGTGTGTGTACTTGCAACTGCACTGGACACCGACAAGCAAAATACAAATCTGCCAATACATTTGCTGCAATTGCTGCCTTTACTGCCACTTGTCATTGCTGCAACGTCAGCAATTGGCAACAAAATCTAAATAAACATTGTCAAAAACGCCCACACACACACACACGCAGCTAAACATTGCATACGCTTAGGCGCATAGTGACTGCCACACACATGCATGGACTGGGAGAGCACGAACAAGTGGCAATTTGGTGGCAGCAACTTATGCATGTGTGCTGTGCTTGCATTGCTGCCGTCGCAGACGCCCATTTTGCACGACGCATCGGGAATTGAATGTCAATGCAACTGCAGTTATGCAAGAAAAACAGCACAACGACAATACAAAGTACAGTAAGGAAACAATAACAACAACACTGCTCGTTTGATATACACGTAGTATGGCATCAGCGGCAGCGGCAATGGTGGGGCAGCCATGAAACTTGACAACTTTGCAGCTAACAGTAAAATTTGCGTTGAGGTGAAGGGTAAATTAAGTCAGCGGTGAAATGGGTACGCATATGTGTATGTATATGTGTGTGCAGTACAGTTAAGTGGTTTAGTTGCACGGAGAAAAACGATGCTCGAATAATATGAAGCAAAATTTCGATTATCCACAATCAAAACTCCGGCAAAGCGTTGCGAGAGCACTCAGGTCCGTATACAGAACCGAACTAATGCTCCAAGTCTAGAGAATCTTTACTGTTCTTACGCGCTTGTTCTTAGACTTAGATCTTTTTGTTTTTATTGTGATGACAAACCCTTGTTACCTTGATAAACCATCAAAGGGTTAAGAAGAAAAAATTGTGTGACTTCCATCTTCGGCCGGAAGATGTGAGACCCCGAAAGTTGCTATCAGCCTCAGGGAATCTGGTTTTCCAAATGAAACCAAACTCCAGCGGGTTCCTCTCTGCACTCATACTTGTGAGAGATCTGAAAATCTGAGTTTCTAAATAAATATGCGTTTGAACATATGTAAATCCACGCACTTAGACTTCATACCGCATCTTGTGAGATGCGGGAGAAGTGAGAGTATGGGCATATTGTCAAGGACTCGCTACCAACTTCAGTTTCAGTCTTTTCAACTATTCTAGTGTTTTTCAAGCCGTGGTTGCTGTCATAAAAGTAGCGGTAAATTTACTACTCCGGAGTGCAACCTCCTTCAGAGAAGTGAGAATCCACACTGCTACCACTAACTGCCCGTTGAAGGACGGTTGAGGAATACCTAACGTCGTTATCGACGACATCGAGTCCCTTGTATGTGACTGTATATGCTCTACAACGGTGTGAATACATTCGCATGAAAAGTAATGCTTCTGCAGAAAGTTCCTTCGATTCGAGATCAATGTGTGGAAAACCGATGAAAGGATGTTAACGCATCCAACGGAAGGAACAAGCGTATAGCGATCTGTCTGCACTTGATATGTATATGTCCAACTGGCGTGACCTCGCAATGTTGTTTTCACGGTTCAAACGGAATCACAGTTGATGCTCGGTTTGCACTGAGTTAATATTGGTTCATGTCTGACGCTATTTCTAAAACCCTATGGCCCAAGATCGATCGTAAGGGATCCAATGAGCTCTTTTCCTTCAGTAATGCAGTCGCTCTCTTTTGGTGAGGGTTCCAACAGGTTATTGCAATATCGGCGTCCACGCTGTAAGGTTGAGAATCTTATCGGATATAAGCTGTAGAAGCTGTATGGAAAAGACGAAGTGAAAACATCCCAACACTTCCTTATTGATTGCCTTACATTTGCGAGATAAAGGCCTAACACTTGTGAGCCCACACCTTCACATATTCCACCGAGTTTGTGGGAATAGAAATGCCTAAGCACGAGAAAATTTGCACTTACCATAACCGCTTTGCTAACTTATAAAACCGGCTGCACCAAGAACTGCATATCGTAATCCAAGTGCGCCCCTTGGATCAGCCATCGAAGCTAACCTAACCTAACCTTCGTTATATAGGGAATGGCGATAATAGAGCGCTGTTCGACCTGACCTATCCTTACCTTGTGTAAGTATTGAAAGGACAAGAAATTTCATTTCGGCTCAAAGCTCAGAAAGCTCATAGTTAGGAACGGATAAATATAAAGTCGACCGATATACTAGTATGACCTTCTTCTGTCAACCTTTAAACCAACAATTTCTCAGTGTATTATCATGAAATACCAATCTACCTTATTCCAGTCATTCCCTTAGGCAAATCACACTTGCCTTATACACCTCAGCTACAGCCACAACTCGGCATACAGCTTCACAGCTCCACAGCTCCACAACTCCACAGCTCCTTCATCCAACATCGATTCGTTGTCATCGTCGACAACGACGCAGGGGACTTTTGTCATTTACTTCATGAATATATGCATGCACTTACAAATCATGCCACTATATATACATATGTATATGCATGTTTATCCATGTGTGTGTGTGTGTTGAAAAGCATAACAAGCCAAGCGTTGTTCACCTTTACTGATTTTAGTTCAAGAGCGCCTAGGAGCCATTTGTGGCTGGTGTTTTGCGGGCGCGCAACTATGCCAGCTTAGTTTTATGAAAAATACAAAAATACATACGCACACGCATGCATATATGCAGCAACAATATGTAATGCTGGCAGTAAAAAGTGGCAGTTCGGTTGGACAATTTAGTATGACATTTTGTTATGAAAATAAAGGACGAAGGATCAGCGCTGCCACACACACGTAGAGCCACATATGTACTTGTATACTGGCATTTGCGTGTGTGTAAGCTCACTGGCTTAATGGAAGCTTCATCCTTTGCGAGCTTCACTTTATACTTTTTTTTTTGTTTTCTACACTCTTGCAATGCTGAGGATGTGCTTGAAAATGTCTGCAGGACATAATTTTAATACACTTACATGATGTCGGTTTGTCGTTTGCCGTTTCATCTCTCAAGCCAAGTCAGTGCGCATACAGACATGCTCACTAGTTGGCAACACACTCGGCTTCGGCTAAGGCTACGGTTTTATTGCAAATTAGTATGAAAGCAAAATAGTTTATTAAATGCTGCAATTTTCCTCTGTTAAAACTGTGCTTAGCTTGGTTTTGTTGACAGTTTTTGTTGTTTCCTTTTTGCGCAGGATGTTTAAAAACTTGAAATTATACCGCTTGAAATTAGTATGCTGTAGTTAAGAGTGAATGTTTTGAACTTAAAATTGAAGGTTTTCATTAAAATGGGTTGATTGAGTTTGTTAGATGCTTCTTAAAGCTTTTTAAGTTGCAATGATGATTTGAGTAGTACAAGGAGCAAGCATTATAGGTCAATTGAAAAGTCACCGGTCTAAAGTAGTAAAACATTTTTTAGCACAACTTGGGTTTCTTTTGTTTGTTCACCTTGTTCCCTTTAAGGATGATACACTAATTACAGCGACCTTGCCACTTTTCGATATCATTTTTGGTGTACGATTTGTCCCTTCCTTCCAGATGGAACTCAGTTTCAGTGACCACGTCTTCATATGACTAAAATTTCTTTTCAGTGAGCTTTATTTTGAAATTTAAGAACAGCAAATAGTCAGTGGAAAAATGTTGGATGCGGAAGCAATTCGAAGCCCAATGCATCTGGTTTGGCCATCGTCTTCACTGACTTGATAAACGTTATCATGGTGCATTATCTTGGTGAAAAAGCACTTATTTTTTTCTTCAAATGCGTCCATTTTTCGGCGATTTCGTTCTCCAAACTGTCCAATAGCGCTATGTAATAGTCTCCATTGATGGCCTCTCGTTTTTTATGGTATTCAACAACTTTCCAACATGCATTCCAAAATCCAGATGTTATAGCTTTGCCAGCGACTGTTGCGCTTTTTCATACCTTATAATGGGTTCATCATGTGCAGCCCATTCGGATGACTGTCGATAAGACTTCGAAATGAAGTGATGGAGCCATGTTCCATCCTTTGTCTCAAACCGACGCAAAAGCTCGGGTTTATTACGCTGGAACATCTCCAAACCCCGCGGAAGAAATTCGAAATGCACCACAAGTTACTAATTGAAGAAAACTGTCAACTGATTTTTGACTTACTTTGAGGTAGTTTTTCGGCTTCGGCTCATCTTTGCCACGATATTCGACCGATTGATCGCCTGTTTCCGGATCGTAAGCATGGATTCAAGACTCACCGCAAGTAGTAATACATTTCGTGATATCCTGCTAGTCGGAGAGCATTATTTACTAGTTATTTGTAACCAATCGTGATTTCACTTTTCTTAGGCCGAAGTGATCTTTCAAAATCGTTTTCAATTATCCTTCCTATATTCCAACGATGACAGTAAGATCTCTGATTGATTTTAATCGCTCAGTTTGTAGGGCAGCTATATGCTACATCGGCATCGGTCGTTCCGACATTTGAGCAGCTTTTTAGGTAGAAAAGAACGGTTACAAAATTTCAAATCGATATCATGAAAATTGAGTTACATCTTCTTCTTTATTGACGTAGATACCACTTATGTGATTATAGTCGAGTTTTCAATTGCGCGCCAGTCGTTCCTCTTTTTCGCTTCTTTGCGCCTATTGGAGATTCCAAACCTAACCAGGTCTTCTCCATCTGGTCTTTCCAACAGAGTGAAGGTCTTCCGCTTCCTCTGCTTCCCCAGATGGGTACTGTGACGAATACTCTCAGAGCCGCAGTGTTTTCATACATTATGACGGCATGACCTAGCCAGCGTAGCCGATATCTTTTAATTCGCTGAACTATGTCAATGTTGTCGTATATCTGATAGAGCTCATCGTTCCACCGAATGCGATATTCTCAAAAGACCAAAAATCTTACGCAGAACCGTTCTCTCGAAAACTCGAAAATCCAATATGGAGATATTTCGTTTCGTCCTCGTCCATTCTGAAGAAAACAGATCTAACAACGCTGGTGTTTAAGCCAATGATATAATATAATACCATCGGCGTACGCCAACAGCTGTACACTCTTATAGAAGATGGTACCTTCTTTATTTAGCTCTGCAGCTCGAATTATTTTCCCCAGCAGTAGATTGAGGAAGTCGCACGAAAACGAGTCGCCTTGTCTGAAACCTCGTTTGGTATCGAACAGCTCGGAGAGGTTCTTTCTGATCCTGACAGAGCTTTTGGTATTGCTCAAGGTCAGTTTACGTAGTCCACAGACACTAGTTACGATGATAACTTTTAAAAGCCTTCCACCTTTGTAAAAAAGTGTAAAGATATTGTTCTCTTTCCTTACAAAGCTCTATATAATTCTAAAAATCGCACGAATTTTTCACCAAGCGTGCTTCCTTACATCTCGCGGCGAAAAGTAAAGGCGTGACAATAAAAAAAAAAAACAAAAAAACAAATTAAAATAATTTTTAGTAATCTAAAAAGAACAAAGCGCTTAAAGACAAACTGTTAAAGGTTTTCGCGCCTTGAGAATGACGCTGACAACAGCTGGCTGCTGCCAAGCGTTGCTCACCTTCCGGCCTGCTGCTGCTTCTCTTCCTTCCTTTCTTCTTTATATCCACCACGTTGCTCTTCTGTCAGTGCATTTAGCACCGCGTGAGTGTGTGTGCGCTCGTATTTAAATGCAAAATTGGATTTTTATTATTTGTTTGCTGAAAATATTTACTTTCCTCTCTGGCGTTGCACTCGTCAACTGCGCAGCCCTCGTTGCTTAAAAACAAAAGCATTTATTTTCGAGAGAAGGGTGCAACTGCTTTCGCTTTGCTTTTAAATTAATGTTTTTTGCCTATTCGTCAACAATTTTTTTCGCAATATGGCACTTTACCTTTTTAATTCCAATCTTGGCTGCGTCAGCTGCATGCACTTCATCAAGGTTCCCATACTTTTGTCATATTCAAAAACTCTACTCTTAAATTGTAACAGAGGTTGCAACATGTGGCATTTTGGGTTGCACTATACCCACTCGCAGACTCAACTGTGCTGAAAACTCATCAGCTTCTGTAATAAAAAAATAATTTATTTTCAGGGGTTGCAAAAGTGCACTCTTCTGGGTGAGGTAATTTTTTAGTGCAAGCTGTTACCATGAGTTGTTCACGTCGGAGATTATTCTTTGTTTTGTTGATGGTCAGGAACTCAATTGCGCTGGGGTCCGGGAATCCGATGCTGCAACGGAAGATCGTGGCTTCGAACGAGTTTTTTATACTGTAGGGGAAATCTTCAAAAAGATAGCCTAACCGAACTCGTATGATGCGCCTACCGACTAAAACCTTTCCGCACCGGTTACCAAAAATAGGGCAATGTTGGGGAATAACCACCAAAGGATGCTGAAAAGTAAAAAGCTGATATTTTGAGATGCAGTGAAGGGTTTGTTAGAATACATCTGATTTAAGAATATTCAAGCCACCTTGAAGAGGGCGGACAGTATCCGAAAAACTACTGAATCTGTGGAGCGATGCTCGGGTGTACCGAATTGGTATACGGTTTACGTTCCTACAACAATCCGGTCAACGTAACCGAAACGGATGTAGATTTTTCATACGTACAAGGGCCGTCAAATCACCAGATTTCTGCCCCTACAATGACAACACTTACTGTTTTGGATTTCCGGCAAACTCGGCGTGTATGCGAGGCATTCTTTTGGAACGCGGTTGGGTGGGCTTGCGAAATAGGTTGTGCTGGTAGACGAAAAGCTCCCTGGGGAAGACTTTTGGGGGTCCGGGGGGGGTCCACCAATATTGGAGGGTCCGTACTATGCTTTTTGACAGATTTAGGGCAGCCGCGGTAGGTGGCGTGATCAGGATCCTTGAAATGTTAGCAAGTGGGTTTTGCGTATTTTTGCTTTTGCGAGTACAGTAAGCCGTGACGTGAAAGCGAGTGCAGAAAACACAAATTCAGAGAGACAGTACTTTGTAGTGTGAGCGAAGTTGAGGCAGCGGAGAATTTGTGGTATAAGGGAGGTCTTTCTGTTGGCCTCCACCTTGATGTTGAGTCCCGCGAGCGTCTTCAAGGCGAAAATGGATTTTGCTGAAGAGGTTGCACTGCCGAGGTACACCGAGATCAGAGGTCAGATTTATATACCCTCTTCATCGAAGGAATTTTGAGCTGGAGAGCTTTGAGAAGGATATTGTCAGCAAGACACTCCAGGCCGCTCCTGATAACGATGATCAGGTCCTTGTCTTGTTGGAGTTGTAGAGAATGTTGAGCTCGACAAGTGCAGAGGTGATTGAGTGAAACGCGTTGGCGGTTTTGGGGATGGACTAGAACGGGATATGAAGTGCATTTAGTCGAACGTATCGGATGTTGGGCCATGATTCCTTACGGAGGATTCTAATAGGCGATGGCCTTCGGTCCTTCGGGGCGAGATCCTATCTTTCCTCCAAGGATGACAAGAGGAAGTCGTCAGCATTGTGGGAAACTTATGGGTTGAAGTAGGGCGCGGCATTGACTTTTTCTCCGTTACGAAGTTGTGAAAACAGAAGATCAACGTCGTGGTCAATGAACATCTGAGCTTTGTATAGAGGGCGGTCGCGGAGGAGAGTTTGTTGACGGGTTCTAAAGTTTCTTCTAAGTAATTTAAATAATAGCCGGTAGCCACAAAGAGGCTAGTTGAGAGTGATACGATCGCATTTGTTGGGGGAATTCGCGTCCGGGGAGATTGGTATGCATATAGCGTGTATAACTTAGTTATGGTGTCGGCGTGGTGGCGTCACAATTCGCCTTGTGTCTATGACTTCCTGAGAATCTTTTAACATTGTACAACAGATTTGTAGCTTAAATCTAATAAATCGGTTGAAAATTACAAAGAAATTATATTGCCGAACGAAAAGTCATTCAAAAGAATATTTTCTATTTAAACATTTAAGCTTTGGAAGCGGTACTCTTACATCTTTACAGAGCAATGCTGTTTGCTGGTTTGGGGCACCTCGTAAGTTTAATGCGATTTTATAGCAGATGATTCTGGACATTGGAAATACACTCAAGGCACGCTTAGGTCAGATTATCGAACATTTTTCTGCCAACTGCATAGCTTCAACGATAATTATACATGATTTATTTTTCAAGGATCTCTATCTTCTTTTCGAAGCCCCGGTTAGATGAGTAGCATACTATAATGACTTGCTTTCTCCTCTATTTTATGGATCTCTGCATATAAGTAAAATTAGCGGAGTGAAATTTTAAAAATTCAGAATAAAACTCTACAAAACCCAGCTAATTTCCAAACCGCAGCTCTCTAACTCATACACTTCATGGCTGTGGCAACATGCAGCAGCCACTTCACCGTCTATATGTGCCCCAAATGGCTAAATGACAGCGTATGCTATTGCAAAACTCATAATGAATAGAAAATTTAATTTTGTTGCATGAATGAGGGCTGTGTGGCAGCACATATATATCGCCTGCCTGCCGCCGAACAACAACACAGCATCTGTAGCAGCAACAGAAAAGGACTTCATGTATACTTTATGCAACACAAGGCAAACAGGTTGCAACCAAAAAAAAAGAAAGCGCAGAAAGTTGCAGCAATGGCTGCATAGAGGCCGCAGCAAATATAATGGCTAGAAAATGGCGAAAGGTCGTACGGCAACAGCCGCATGCAACATTTGTATTTGCTGCCTTTATTTTAGTTTTTTTCTACTTTCCAGCGATGGCGTTTGTTTTTGTAGCGCTGTTGCTGTGCTGATTGCATTTATAGTATATTGCATGCGGCAAGTGTGGCAAAGCGTATTTATTTGTGCAACAAACCGACACAACACAAATGCAAAGCGCAGTTAGTGCAACACCTGGCGCCAGCGTAAGCAACCAGACCAAACCTTTCGTTTGCAGGCTCATCTGTTGTTGCGAAATATACAAACACACACACACAGAGTTTAACCCGTTGCTTTTTTGCTTTCTTTCTCACTTTCATGCTTGCGCCAAATGTTGCAAGTTTCTGGCGCTTGCTTTTTATTGCCAACACCTCGTAAAAATGCAGTCAGCTGCAGCAGTGGCGCGGACAGCAACTATCTCTTGAATGTGATACACACACACACACACACTTCTGTTTCATCCTTGCTGCTTTCTAAGTATGGCTTTCGTGTTTCTGCTGTTTGCTCACACACACACGAACATATCGTTATTATTATCTTATTTTCCTTAATCATACAAATTCTTTTATTGTTGTTGTTGTTGCTAAGCAGTATCTTCAGCTGTTGCTACTGCATTTTTTATTTGTGCTAATAACTGTGAGCGTTTTCGAAAGAGAGCGCTTGGCCCGTCCACACACAAATCTTGGAAGTTATTGCCGATTTCCAGGCAGCTGTGTGGCTTTGGGCGGCGGGCCGATGTTTATAATTTCATGTTTCCACATTAAAGGGAAATACTTAGTTACTGTGTCGAAGTTAGAGAGTTAAAAACTGCTGCTTCCAAATTATACTTGGAGGTTAGAACCTCCTTGGTGGACTACAGAGTTATTAGACTGAAGACTGTTCAATAAGGCCCGTAAAAGGGAACTTACTGCAGATTGGACATTATACAAACCTGTCTTGAAATATATAAGACCGAGATTAAGAAGTCCACAAATACCTCCAACCTACTGCGAAGACATGGAAGACTGTTAAGCATCCACTAGGCTTAGGCGTATTCTCGCAAAGAATCCTACCGCACTAGGTGATCTGAGAGATGGGTCTGGAAACTGGTCTGTGAGAAATGAGGAGCCACTGCGGCTACTCCTGGACACCAACTTTCCGCTAAACAGTAGCCCTTCGAGAGCTTCAAGTACGCTATACAGCCTTCTCAGACCTTCTAGATGAGCATCATCTCATGTGGGCTATGAACTCTTTTAAACGGTCTACGGACCGCGGTGGCATTACATTTGCACAGCTTGAGCGTGTAAGAACTGGTATCATGCAGATGGTTGACCCCTGTTCACACATTTCAACTGATTAGGTCACATGCCGGCTTCACATGTTAGTGTGGCGTTCGTTCCGTAGGCCGTTAGAAGCTCTCATGTCACTGCACTTTTGGTCTATCAGTCTTTCCTCGTTTCTATTGAAAACTCTAGAAAGGCTTATGGACCTACACATCAGGGGTCGAATTCAAAGGAACGGACTATTAAGTGCTACAGCGAAAGCAGCTTTGGCAGCATTGTCTTGCATTCGGCTGTATCATGACTCGAGGAAGCCTTTATATATAAAAACTGTATGATCTTCAACGAGGTACAGCCGGAGGCGATTATTGGAGCTCTTGATAAGTTTGAAGCTTAGTTCGAGCATATTGTCTACTCGTACAGTCTCCTTTGCGACAGAACTTTTCTGGCGGAGTGAAGTGTGGGAGTGCACGGCACATTAAAGTACATAGGGAAACCCCGAAAGGGAATTTAAAGAGTGTAACTGCCAGTTTGCCTATGCAGACGATGTAGCTCTTTTGATAAAAGTAGAATTCTTGAACACCATTTACGATCTTATGTAACTAGATGTGGTTACCAAGTGGGTACAGAGTAATGGAGCCATGAGCCATAAAAGCAAATAAAACTTAATTTTATTTACAAGGACATACAAAATGCCCGATGTTTTTCCCTCCACGTTGGGAAACTCTATCCTTCAACCAGTAGACCGGGTGAAGTCCTTGTCCTTCGTTATACTGTTTTAGAGGAGTTATTGTAAAGAGGAGGAACCGATCAGCAATCGTGATCCTTTGGCTTAATGAAACTACAGTTAGGCCAATAATGTTTTATCTGATCGTCGACCGGTGGAGATCCCTTGAAAAAACCAAAATAAACTGCTGAAGTATGTTCATAGACCGGCCTCTGTAGTGTCCTAAGCACTTCCCCAAAAAAAGCACCTAATGTCATTCTACACGTTGCCTTCGCTTGGCGGCGAAGGCTGCTATTAAACTTGAGGAAGAGTTTTATGTGAGGGATCCCGGACAGGTACACACAGAAATTTTCCACTGCGTCGATTGCATTCCTTTCAACCTTCTCCTATCGGTTCATTCTCGGCTCACACAACTGGTAGGGTTTGTAGTATATAGATCGAGGTTAACAATGAGGTTAGATTGTGGAATTTTTTGTAGGAAGCTCTCTATCAAATCCAAATATAAACTCAAAGACACATCCAAATGTCTAACGAACGTTATGAGATAATTTTCACAACCGAGGTGGCATCTGGAACTATTGCTCGGGCAGCAAAACCGTACTTCTCGACTTCTATCGATCTTTAAATGTTTAGGAAGTACCGTAAATTATTACTAAAATTTCCTAAAAAGGCTCACGAGGATCATAGTTTTTATTTCTTCGAAAAATCACGTCGCACCGCAATTGCATTTGAGTTAACAAAAAGCAATTATAAGGCACTCATTAAACACCAAAAGAACTTAGCTCGCCGCTAACAACAAATCAGCTTCGATAACTAAGGCTTCTCCAAGCACCGCTTGCTACATCCGCTTTCGTTGACTTCCTTTGACATTCCAATACTTTCTTCTGTGTGTGCCTCTTCTCTACCGTTGTCCAGTTGTAGAACGTTTAATTAATTTCCATCTTTACATCCGTTTTGGGCCAAGCAACGTGTAATGAAATTGAAATTTTCTGCTGGAATTCGCTGTCTCTGCTGAGCTATGCAGTTCCCACACTACACAAAAATACGCTCATTGCATATCCTCGTGAACTCCAACTACTAGCGCGCAATTTTTTTACGCTTTCCAACTATTACGCTTTGATCATTTACAACCGTTCTGCAAATGAGAAGCAACCAAATCGAGAGGTTGGAAAAAAATTAGAATATTTTTAAAAAGTTTAAGCAAAATGGTAAGGTATAGGGCGTTGGTGTGGCGGAATTTTTTTATCCTTTCGCAGCCTGTCGTCACGTTTTCGCGCCGCCCTACAACATAGTTGCATGCCACGGCAGTTTGAAATGATTTTTTCGCCCCTTTTTTCTTGGCATTGCTATGCCGCAGGCCATGCATTTCTTAAAGGATAACTCAGTCAGCCTTAATGGCGGCGCGGCTTGGCAGGCGTTAGCGCAGGGGCGGCGTAGTGAAAATCTGCTTTACTTTCCTTTCAATTACTACGTGAGAATTTTCTCATTAGCGAAATTTAATGAAATGTTTGTTTGTCGCCAGCGACGCTTCGCCTCTTTCAAATGACATGTCCTGCTTGCTTACGACAGCGCTTGCTCGAGTCTTTCTTGCGAAATTTTTCGTTGTTTCTTTACCTTCCTTACCAATGAATTAGCGTGAAATAATGGAAAGTGAAAGAATAGCAATTGGAAAAAAGGAAATCACGAGGTTGTCTGCATAATGAGCAGTAGGATTGCAATGCTGTCGTGTAAGGATATGCAGAAGAGCACTTGAGAATAATGCAGACACAAATTTGAAAGTCTGTTTTTTGGATTAAGTTTTTGAAAGCGTGTGCTGATTGCTAGCTATTATTATTATATTAATACGTGATCATTTTCTGCCGATCATGAGAATCTGGTAGAAGATATTCTAGGCGTTACAACTTCGGGGCAACCTTAAGATTAAGATTACTGATTAAGGTATAAATAATCAAAATGTTTTAGCAATCATCCCTAGTCATCCAGTTATTTCTTTCACTTTCTAAAGTTTAGTGTTATATAACAATCGAAAACATATTTTTAAAACTCTGTTTTTCTCTTCCGTCAACTGAATCTCTTCCTCTCTCTCCCCGAGATTTGAGGTTAAAAAACATCCGAGATTTTATCTTAAAACCTGTCTTTTTGATAAATTTCCAAACCGCTTTTGACTCTCTTATTTCAATTAAATCTCTCTCTCCTTCTCTCGGAAATATCAAGTTAAATAATAAGAGAGAAAATATTTTCCAAAGTTATATTGTCTTTATTCCTTCATCTATAGTTTTCTCTCTCTCTCTCTCACGGAAATTTGAAGGTAACTAACAACCGATCAAATACTTACTTTCCCAAAAATATTATTTTGGCTATTCCAAAACTCATTTTATCTCTCTTTCTTCAGCTACATCTCTATCTCTTTCTCTGTTATAAATAAAATTATTTACAAAATTATTTTTGCCTGTCTTCATTAATTTACATCTTTCTCTTTCCCTCTCTCTCTCTCTCTCGGAGATTAAGGCTGGAAAACATCCGAGAAAATATTTCACAAAACTTTTTTGGTAATTTTCTAAAACTCTCAGAAATTTAAGCTTAAATAACTACCCAGAAAATATTTTTCAAAACTCCTTAATTCTCTTGGAATCTCTTTCTTCACTTGCACCTCCCGCTTTCTTTTTCTCTTTTTCTCTTTTTTCTCTCTTTCTCTCTCTCGAAGTTTTGAAGTTAAGTTGCAACCATGAAATTATTTCACAAAAACTACAAAACCATTTTTTGACTTTTTTCCTAAACATATTTTCGCTCTTTTCCTTCAACTAAGCCACTCTCTCTCTCTCGGAAATTTAAGATAAACTTACGACCGGGAAAATATTTTATAAAACTATTTTTTGGCAAATTTCCAAAGCTATTTTCGTGACTCTTCCATCAACAGGATCTATCTATCTCTCTTTCTCTCTCTCTCTCAAATTTACGGGAACGTTAAAATCGAGAAAATATTTTACAAAACTATTTTTTGACTATATTTACAAAACTATTTTTAACTATATTTCTTGAACCACATTTGTGCCTCTCTCTCTGTCTCTTTATCTCCCACCATTTAAAGTTAAATAACAACCTAGCAAATAACTATTTTTGTCTCTTTCTTTTTCTCTCATTATAAAATTAAAGTTAAGTTACAACCGAGCGAAAATTTTACAAAAAAAATATTTTCACTTCCGGTCAATATGAAGAACAACGCAATGCAACCCTGTGTGCTCTCATCTTTCGCACGAACCGCCGCACACAATTTCTTTGATTTTGTCATGTCGCACTGCTTCTGCCCCACTTACCCCCACTCATACAATCCACCAGCTGCTTGCAGCATACACTTGAGTGAGCACTAAACTACCGGTACGGCGGCCGGAAGGACATTATTGAAAATCATGCACGTTTTGCAAATGAAATTAAAATCAGTACCGAGCAAAAGTGCGGTGCAATCGACAATGCGCGACAACTAGCGCCGCATATAAATGCTAAATACGCAGACAATGAGTGCGAATGCCAACCAGGAGTTGTGTGCAACATGCCGTGCGACGGAGACTCTAAGTTTCTACAATATGCGATTGGTTTTGGATGGAATTTACTGCCTTTTTTGGGTGTAAAATTCGACTTAAGGCCACTGCGAGCCACGGCGCCGCAGCTTGTGCCGCCCGGCCAACTGTCCTCAACCATAATAAATACGCATGAACAGTCATTTGCGTGCGCTCTGCTTGCCAAGCGATATGCACAAATACTGTCAAATATACCCTAAAAGTATAAATCATTTGCAGATGGCGTTGCATTATGATTTCTAAGCGGGTAACCTTTAACCTGAAACACACGCACATACACTACTTTGCGCTTACCAAATCTCTTGCTCTCTCTCTCACACAACCTTGGCAAGTGTCAACGCTGCTGCAGCGGCGCTTAAGTGAGAGTGTCTTGCGCTTGAATATACGCCAAAAAAAGAAGGGAAAAACGTCGAGTGTTTGTAATAAATATTTAGCAACTCACACTTTTCAAATATGCTATGCCATTCGCGCTCACACCAATTTTCATATTAATATTTATATGCATATGCGCTTAGTTGTTGTTATTTTTATTGCATATGTCACCAGGCTGGTTACTACTTCTATTGTCGCCCCTTTGCTGTACTGCCGCAACATTGTTGTTGTATTTTTTTTTCTGTTGCCAACATGTGATCCCCTCAGCTACACACTACAACTGGGTACACGAGGGCGTATACGTAACACAGCGATTTTTCCTGTTTTTTTTGCCTCTTCAGCTGTTACACAGTTGACAGCTCACAATTCGCTTGATGTGCCACATACGCTTGTGGCATGCCCCCAAATTCTAACTATGCGCCTTTGTTGCACGATTTGTTGTCGCCGGTTCGCCCAACCCGCTTGCTTTGCTTACATTGCAGAAATGCTAGACTTCTTGTAAAGTGGATCGCCAGCCTGTCAACATTGGCGTTTGCTTGTCAGCGCACCGTAGCTGACGTGGTTGGTCGCGCTAACAGCAGCACAAGCAACAACAACAACAGCAAGTAGCGTGATCCACCCATCAGCGCTCGGTGTAAGGCATCGCCTAGACTTTCCGCTTGCTGCACACTTTCTACTACAGAATTGTATGTATGTATGGCTATGTTGACGTGAGTATCCAGTATCCTCACTGTGTTTACCTTTTATGTGTCTTCTCTCACATATGGAATATGTAGGTAGCGCATTGTACCCATATCTCGCCGCCCACGCGTTTTTACGCTTCAAACATTTCAAACTAAATCTTCTGTATGCTCCGAAATGCATTGTTGCGCAATGTTCAGCGTGTGGAAATTTAAAAAAGCACTTTGGATTAGCGTGTATATTTCTTTTTACTATTAGGTACAAATTATGGTGATTTACAAGCTTCTTCTTTATTCGCTAGTATGTTATGTAAGCGTTTCTTTTCCCAGCTAATGTGAGTGCCCCATCTTTTTTCAACAAAATCTGTTTATCTGGTGGCTCGTAAGAGCAGAGTATAGAAAAAATCATATTTTTATAACTTTGTCGCGATATTTGTTTATCTGAATTTGAATCTCTGCTGGGTTCTAGGAGCTGAGTCTCAAAAGAATTAGATTTTCAGAATTTTGCCTGTATATTTTTTCATCGAAATTTGAATCTCTGGTGGGCTTTAGGAGCTAAGTCTCGAAAAAACCAGACCTTTCTAACTTGTCTCAAAATTCGTGATTATTTTGAAGAAACTATAGATTTCGAGGAACCAGAGCGTAGGCCCTCATGATACAAGGTATAATTAAGAAAAAATTTTAAACTTAGTATACGAGTAGCTCATAATTTCAAAAATCAACGAAAAATAAAAATACAGTAGTTTTTTGGGTAACCTGGGTATTCTCGAAATTTTCGAAAATTTATATAATCACACATATTGTACTTCTATCTGAGCGGTCATTAGGGAGCGTTGTGATCTTTTCTATTTATACATATATCTATGGTACACTGTAGTCTCAAATTCAGTTAGGTAGGTTGCATTTTATATTTCAAGTTTTGACAACCCAATCTTTGCAATCTGGCAACTCACAACTTCAATGTAAAATTTGACGTTTTTGATGTTGTACCTACTCAGAACATTTTGACATACGAGCGCTATCTAAGTTCCTTACAGTAACTTAAAATATTCACCTCATCCAAAAAATTAAACTAAAGTAACTTAAAATATTCATCTCGGCATAAAACTAGAATTAAAGTAACTTAAATATTCATTTCGGCCTAAAAATGAAATTAAAGTAACTTAAAATATTCAGCTCTCCCAAAAATTGGAATTAAGGTAACTTTAAATATTCATCTCGACCTTAAAATGAAATTAAAGTAACTTAAAATATTCAGCTCTGCCAAAAATTGGAATTAAAGTAACTTTAAATATTCATTTCGAGCTTAAAATGAAATTAAAGTAACTTAAAATATTCATCTCGGCCTAAAAACGGATTTAAAGTAACATAGAATAATCATCCCGGCAAAAAATGGAATTAAAGTAACGTAAAATATGCATATCGAACAAGAAATGTAATTACAGTAACTTAAATATTCATCTCGTCCAAAAAATGCAATTAAAGTAACTTAAAATATTCATCTCGTCCAAAAAATGGAATTAAATCTAGTAAATTTTCGAAGGCAATATACTTAAAGAATTATGAAATCGCATTTAATACAATAAAAAATACACCTAATGTTTCTTTTATAAATTTTGTAAAAAAATATTTTAAAAAATAATGTTTTGCCATCGCTTTTTAATACTTTAACTAAAGCCACACCCTGCCTTAGTAGATACAAGACCTAAATTAAACAAAACGTTCACCTTGCAGCGCATATGCGATTTGTATGCATACAAATGGCACGCAGTGTGAGTGATGGCATGAAATATTGAATGTAAAGGACAAATTTACAAGCGTACAAGAAATATATTTATAGCTCATATAGAAATCACAAAGAAAAAACAACACAATATGTTGCAAACACATAAGCAAATGCGGGGAGCATAGAAGCAGAAATAAAAATCATCACGTCAAACAAAAAAAAAATAAATAACGGTACATCACAAAAAAATATGCCAAATTGACAAATGTGTAAAGATATTTAGCCGCAGCTTCGCTTTGCATGCCGCGCGCCTTACAGCAGTGTTCCCCACGGTGATGGCACATATCTATTGCACCCCTGCCACAATTACAACAAACACAAACACATACACGCATTTGCATGCATCCCTGCGCGCCCACTTAGTGGCTTTTACTGAATTCAAATGTATTTTGTATGCTGCTTTTTTCGTCTTTTTTTGTGTCAATTGTCATAGCGATTTTGTTGTTGTTGGCATTGCGCTTATGTGGCAACGTTGTTCATAAATAATTCATTTGTTAATCTCTGATAAAGTGCCAAGGCATGTACGTGACGCTAAAATGCGCTCAAACAGACACACAAACCTACATACATATATTTGTGTGTGTTAGTGTGTGTATTAGTGGCGGTTTAAAGGTGTGTGTGTGTGCGGCTAATATGCAAAAACAGCGAATAAGCAGGAAGTCCCTGAAGCGAGCAGTCGAATTGTATACATCTAACATATTTTTTTTTGATGTTTTCACACATACATAGTATATTTATCATTAGTGTGAGGAGAAAGCAGTTCAAGGTAGCTAAGTATTCCTTTCTTAGCTGACAATGCTTGTAGAATCTTAGAGGAAAATTTCCGGAATTTTTTCCAACTCTCTCTCCCCCAAATAGTGTCCTCTAACAAGTGTGAGTATAAAAAACTCTCGATAGACACAGGAAGTTCCACACAACCGCTTGACGTTGAATGGTTCGATTTGTATGACAGCTATATGCTATAGTACCCCGATCTGGAAAATTTCTTAGGAGATTATAGAGCTGCCTTAGATAATAATCTTTGCCAAATTATGTGAAGACACCTTTGCAAATAAAAAAGTTTTCCATACAAGTACTTAATTTTGATCGTTCAGTTTGTATGACAGCTATATGATATAGTGGTCGGATCTGAAAAAATTCTTCAGATATTATAGCGTTGCCTTAGACAATATTTCATTTCAAATTTTGTGAAGATATCTCATCAAATGAAAAAGTTTTCTATACAAGCATTTGATACCGATCATTCAGTTTGTATGGCAGCTGTATGCTATAATCATCCGATCTTAAAGATTTCTTCAGATACTATAGCTTTGTCTTGAACAATAATCTGTGTCAAATTTGGTGAAGATATCTCATCTAATTAAAAGGCTTTCTGTACAAGTATTTGATTCCGGTCGGTCAGTTTGTATGGCAGCCCTATGATATAGTGGTCCGATTTCAAAAATTTCTTTAGATATTATAGCCTAGTTTTGGAAAATAACCCCTGCCAAATTTAGTGAAGATATCTTATCAAATGAAAAAGATTTCCATACAAGCACTTGATATTGATCGTTCAGGTTGTATGGCAGCTATATGCTACAGTGATCCGATATCAGCAGTTCCAACAAATAAGTAGCTGCTTGTGGAGAAAAGGATGTTAACGAAATTTCAGATGGATACCTCGAAATATGAGAGACAAGTTCGGGTGTACATATATAGACAGATAGAAGAGACCAAATCAACTCAGCTCCTCAAGTGATCATATATAATTATACACAAATATAATTAATCATATCCGTTCATCTGGTTGTTACGAACTTCGTATTGAACTTAACGTACCCCGTTCAGCCTATAAAAATAGTTTTTTATCCAACATGCGCTCAACCAAAAATAATAAGCGGTCTGAAGATTTGTTTGTACCGACTTAAAGCACAAATCCTGCTTGACCTCCATCGTTAAAGCAAAAAAAAATTGTACTAAACTTTGCCTTACATACTTCATTAGTGAAGCTCTTCGTCTTTGCTTTTATTTTAATCCGCATTTTTGTTGTATGCTAAAGTCTTATCCCGGCGGGGACAATTTGCAGACTTTATCATAGGGCTTAAGTGGACATCAACTCTGTCATCAAAACGAAAGGACACTTGACAAATCATAACGACAACAAAAACAGCGGCTGCAAACTCAGCGAACTGCGGCAGCTGATCGAAGCTGCAACTGGCAATCATATCATCAACATTTATGACGGACCTAGAAAAAACAGAAATATCTATATAGCGCCTGAGATAAAAGGCACAGCGCTGCAGTAACGCGTTATTATCGAAAGTAAGAACAAATTTTGCTGCCGCGTTTGGGTGCGTGTGTTGAAAAAAGGCTGACGGAAATCTGTCGCGTAATTTTATTTAAGCATTCGTCGTATTAAAACCCTTTCAACAACACTAATCCATTTGGGGGTGACCCAGCCAACGGCAATGGTTTGTTGCATGCACCGCATATTTTGCACAAATCCAATTTAGCAGCTAAGCCTTCATTTTAGGTTTATTGATTTCACTCTTACGCCTAAATAGGCAAAAGCCGGTCTGGGTATCTGTGGCGCGCTGAAGTACGAGTACGCGCAGTTCGTCGGTTGGGCGTCTAAGCTGCGGGGCATGCCTTTGGGAATTCCAAGCGGTCGCCGACGTTGAGCAACAATATACTCTGCTGAGTATATGTGCCGTTCAAACCTTTGACAATTTCTTTGTGTACTTTTTTGGTCTCTGCATGCTTAGCTGCTGTCGCAGGGCTGCCCCGTAATGGCAACAAATGCTGAAATTCGTTTACTGGCTCGGCTAGTTCGTGCGCCATGCAATGCTATGGATTCATAATATGAAAATTTAATAATCATTTTTGCAAAGCCTTACTTACGCTTATGCACAACAACAACACATGCGAGTGTAAGCAGAAAACAACGAATGGTGCAGAGTGAAAGTGAAACGAGTGACATTGTGGAACTTCCTTTACACACACATATATTTTTTCGAGTCTCTGCAGGGACTAGCTGCCGTGTTGCTTCACTTTCTGTGCGAGCTTTACATGCGTATGCGTGCTCATGTCATCATTGCTGTTGGATTTATTTTGAATATTTAGTAAAAAGAATTTAAGCGGCTTCATAGTCATGGGAATGACTGACTCGCTGCGCTTGCAATAAATATAAATTGGCAATAAGGTGGGCGCTTGTAGCTTCTAAAAAGACCACACACGCACAAATCTATACAGAAGAGAATTAAAATCCACCCCGTCCACTTGTCGTAGGCAACACAATTTGTGATTGTGCGTGAACGCCTTTTGTACACTTCCAAGTCATCGTTAATACTATCATTTATATGATCATAAAATAGTAACTACACACACGCACAGTGGTAGAAATATATGCTCTCGACTTTATCTATAACTTACCTTTTTTTGCTTTAAGTCGCTTTATGTCTGCTTTCAGCCTCTCGCTTGCCTCCCTCACCTCCGAAACGCACACATACACCGGCGCTAAGCGCCCTTGCAAGTTTTTTGCATTAAGAAAGGCCCTTAATCGCCTCTTAGTGCAATATTATTACTGCGAATTTTTTGCTTTCATTCTTCTAGGTTGCTTTGCATGCATTGGCAGCAAAAGTTGTATGCCGGAAATATTTTAGGGATTAAAACTTAATTAAAATCGAGCGCTTGTTGGCTGTGGAGCGGCAAGAAAATTGCCAACAGTGACATTTAAGAATTCTGCTGGCCTCTACGGCTTTTCTATGCTATTTGCTAAGTCTGTGTATAGTCAACTCTTGCATCCCTAGGATGGAAGTATAAAACTTTTTTTAAAGCAAATTTAAAAGCGATATTTTTTTAACTTAAGTATCTAAAATTGGTGAAAAGGAACGAAGGAAGAAGAAAAGGTTTGACAATGAAAGTTGCTGGCGATTAAATGGATATTTTTGACGTCGGATGCATCTCCTCCATAACTATTGAGATATTGGATCATTTGTATAGCATAGCTTAAGGAGCTTGAGCTAGCTCCAAGCAAGTAATAAAATTATAGAAATTGATTTTCTTATCAGTAGAAAGCCTGCAAAAGGTCTCCCGACTTATAATTGACTGACGTTCAATTAAAAAAATTGTGTTAGCATACTTTCAGGGGAAGGAAAGCCTTTTTAAGCTTACTTTAAGCGAGCATTACAATATCAGAATTTGATTTGATCATCGAGATAAAGCTTATCGATTCCGAATTTATTTATATTTGATCAAAAAACTGTGTTAGCATACTTTCGGGCGCAGGAAAGCTTTGATTTCAGAATTTGATTTGATCACTGAGAGATTTTGATTTACCTTAAGTTAGTTATAAACGAGTACTACAATTTCAGAATTTCGCTTGATCATCTAGGTAAAGCTTCCCGATTCTGTATTTTTTCATTCTTTATAAAAATATATTGCTAGCATACTTTCGGGCGAACGCAAACTTTGATTAAGCTAAATCTAAGCGAGCATCACAATTTCAGAATTTCGGATGATCTTAGCGATAAAGCTTCCCGATTCTACATTAATTACGTTTGAGGAAAAAAATAGTGTGAGCATACTTTTAGGCGTAATATAAAAAAATTTGATTAAGCTAGTTCAATTAACACAATTTCAGAATTTGATTTGCTAATCGAGATAAAGCGGGTAAGCTTCTGAAGTTGATTTTCCTTTGACAAAAAGTAATGTTAGGATACTTTCAGGCGCATATTTCAGTTTTCTTTTTGCATTCGTGTGCTTATCTTAGCGATATTTTTATACATGTTAGCTATAGTATCAACTTGTGTCATCACACTCTTTATCTAATGGAACCAATTCAAATGCGTTTCCTTTTTAAAATTTATGTTACTTTTCCTTGGAGAAATATTTACAGCACAACATCTTTTGGTCTTTGAATTTGATAAGATCAGTTTTTCGACTCTGTTCTAGGTATATGCCATCTGATCAAATGTGAGTCGGACTAGTCTATATAAGCTGTCCATCACCCGCCCATCTCTGTTAATGGCGATAATATCGAAAGGAATATAGCATCAGCTCTTGCAAATTGTTGTGTTAGCATCAGAGAGATACCAAGGTATCTCAACATGCAGCGCTAGTGTGACTCTCATTACTCATTATAATTTGATTTTAAAGTCACAAGGTGACTTCACGTTAATCTGACTGCCAGCTGACGTTATAAAAAAAACCCTGCAACTGTGCCTGGCCATTGCTTAAGTCACAATCAAGTCGTAATGTGATGTGAATTAAAAGTCATGACATGACCTCATGGAAGGCGCCCAACTGGCTCTATAAAAGAAATGAAGACACCGCACTTGGCCAGTGCTTAGGTGAGCTTTGTGCCGCAATGCGATTTGACTTAAAAGTCATGAAGTGACTTCAGGGGCAGCCGGCTGTCAGCTGGCTGTATAAAAGAAAAACAGGCACTTTGCCTGGCTAGTGCTTAAGTGATTCTCAATTTAATATGTAATATATGTAATTTAAAAGTCATGACGTGCAACAAGGAAAGCTCTCAGTCATGTGCGTAATCAAAAGAGTCAGTAACCCCGAATGTAAACAAAGGTTGTGGTTAAATGGAAATAAATAGTTCATTGACCTAAAATGTAAACAAAAGGGTCATTGACTCCTCAAACCCTAAACAAAATGATCAGTGACCCCAAATCTTAACCCTAATCTTGTCTTGACTAAATGTAAACAAAGGTTTTAGACTTGGCTAAATGTAAACAAAAAGTTTATTGATCTCAAATGCAAACGAAGGTTGTTGACTTGGCTAAATGTAAACACATTTTTCAATGACCTAACAAAATGTAAACAAATGAGTCATTGACATCGGCCAAGTGTAACTAATAGGATCAGTAACCAATACTGTAAATATAAAAATTGATATTGTTGCTTTATATGGTGCATACAAAATTAGAACCCATAAGAAACCGTCGTAGACCTTTTCAAGTATATATATAATCAGCATGATGAGCTGAACTCATCTAGACATATCCATTTGTCTGCCAATATTTCTATTTAAGCGAACTAATTCCAAAGTTTTTGTGATATCTATCGGATATGTAGACCAAGTTATCTACTCACCAAGAAACTAATTGCTCATTTGGCATAACCGCTCACATCGAATAATTATAGCTTCCATACAAGCTAACTGATCATATTCAAGTTAAAGATCTTTGTATGCTATAAAAAATGCATCTGTGAAAGGTACTATAGCTTCGTTATAGCCGAAGTTAACATTTTTCTTGTTCGCTTTTTATTTGTTGGCTTGCAACTACAACTTCATTTCCACTCGCTTTGCGTTCACTCGCCCATTTTAATTGGACAGCTACTTGCCTCAATTTAAAATTATTCGAGGATCTCTGCATGTCACTATATGCATGTGTATGTTTTCATGTACATATATACGTATAGTATAACATGTTTCAGCGTGGTATTGGTTTTTTCCGCCTCGGCTGACTTTTACATTCACTTTGCGGTGGCGAGTTTATTTTTGTGCGCAATTTGCATTGAAAAGTTCGCGTACATTTATTTAATTTACTTTGCTTTAAACTTTACGAAAGCCGGCAAAACAAGCAAAAACAATAAATAAATAAATGCTTGCGAAATAATGCCACACACAAACAACAATGTCGCACACACAACGTGCTCAAGCGCTGGCTCGGCGGCCATACGCCTGAAGGGGCAGTCAAGTGCGGCGTGTTGTGTGTCCATTCATGCGCCATTCAGTAGTACAGCTAGCTTTTATGCCGGCCGCCATTTTTACGCCACATTCACCGCAAAATTCACAATATCAACAGCAACGCGCCTAAAAGCAGCCATTGGCGCTATGCTCCCGTTGTGCACTGTACGATGCCCACATATGTGTGTATGTGCGTGTGTGCATGCGTTAATTTGATTCTCCGTGGAGTGGCCAGTGCTTTGTGCTTGCTTGGGCCGCACAGTGGCGGCATTTTCGAGCGCATACGCCACATACTCAACTCGTAGCGGCTTTTTGAACACGTCTCAGTATGCGCAGCTCAGCGCGGCTAAGAGTAACGCAATAATAAATGTTTGCATCCGCAAAATGCATGCATCCACCAGTTTAATTGGCCATCAATGTGACGCGCTTTAGCGCATTTTACTACAAAAAAGGGAAATATTTTTGCGGAATTTTATTTTCTTGGCCGTTAAACTTTGCATTTTGCATTGCTTTGAGTATGCCACACTTTTCTTTTGTTGGTGTAGTGGCATATTTGTATATATGTTAATATATGTGTGCTCTCTTAGCCGCCAATTTATTCAATTATTTGTCATAATGGATCAATCAGCTCGCAGAGTGGACTTTATTAAAATACACCTGCTTCTGGCTGAGTCCGATGCAGAAAGCATACTTATACAAGAGCAGCTACAAAGATTATAGTTAATTTGAAAATATATTGAATAATTCAATTTGCAGCCCGTATCAGAAGTTTTTAGCCGCTAAATGTGGTGTTCGGTTAAAAGAAAGGCAAAATTATTATTTACTGTGTGTACATGAAGTGATTGAATTGTATGGGAGCTGTATGCTACAGTTAACCGATCTGACTAATTTCTTCGTATATTGTAACGTTGCTTTAGGAAATAAGACATGCCAAATTTCGTAAAGATACCTCATCCATTAAAATAGTTTTCCTAACAAAAACTTGATTTTAGTCGATCAGTTTGTATGACAGCTGTATGCAATAGTAATCCGATCACAATAATTTCTTCGCAGATTGTACCGTTGTTTTGGAAATTAAGGCACACCAAATTTCGTGAAGATAACTCTGCAAATAAAAAAGTTTTTCTAACAAAAACTTGATTTTAATGGTTCAGTTTCTATGACAGCTATATGCTATAGTAATCCGATTTGAATAAACTCTTCGTAAATTATACCGTTGCTTCAGATAATAATACGTGCCAAATTTCGTGAAGATAGTTCGTCAAATAAGAAAGTTTTTCTAACAAAAACTTGTTTTTAATCGATCAGTCTTTATATACTATGCAATCAGGAGCTATATGCTATAGTGGTCCGATTTTAAATATTTTTTCGGAGATCGTACTGCTGTTTAGAGTAATGGCCATACCAAGTTGTGTTAAAAAATCTCGTCGAGGAGACAGTTAATGGTCTTAGTCCACCTTTATCAATTAAAATTTTCACTCATTAGAAGTATTTCCTATTTACCCAGTTCTAATTAATCCAATTGGGATTAGTCAACCTGAATGTTGCCAACGAATAGTCACTGGAAAGGACTCCTCTAGTTGCATACACGAACAGGTTTTTTAACGAAAATACCTTAAGATCAAGATTCGCCTTGTCTCTGTAACCTCTTTTCATTTAAGTGTATTCAGGTTCCATGTTACGAATACCAAATAGTTTTGGATATGAGAATACGGCTCTGAAAGCTGTGTAATTTACGTTCAATATTGTTTTCGACTCGAGTCGACCAGGAATGATAGGAGTAGATATTCAGTTCAACCTGTACCAGCTCTATTTTCTACTATTCTTCTCAATAATAATAAGGTAATAAAAGGGGTAATTGGTATAACCTTCCACTACAGTTTTTCAAAATTTCGTTCAATCTTATACTGATCTCATGTTGCCGAGGATACGGTTCTCTCTCGAAGAGTTTGAATCATTCATTCAACGTTATGCTGCATTTAAACCACTAAAGACACTTTCTGCAACAGTTTTCGAAAATTTCGTTAAATGGGTTTCAACTTTTCTCGCTCAGAAATTGAGGACCATACGAATAAGGTACGTTTTTGTTCTAAAGCTGTAGAGTTTACGGCCCCTTCCAGAAGCTGCTTAACTTTATTTTGATGATGTTTTGGAATCGAGTCCCATAGTGAAAACCTTTCACTACAGTTTCGAAAATTTTGCCCAAACTTTTTCGGCTCTGAAGCCGCAAGGAATACGGGTCTCTTCCGTTCAACATAGTTCTGCTTTTAAGTCTTCGAAGATTTTGTTTACTTCATTTTTTGAAAATTTCTCTCAACCATTTTGACTTTGTCTGCTCTAAAGTTGACGAGAATATGACTGTATAAGGTAAGATTTCATAGCTCAACATTTTTGTTCAACCTTTTTTGGCGCTAAAACTCCAGAGCATACGGCTCTCTCTGGAAGCTGATAACTTTCCCTCAACATTGTTTTGGACTCGAGTTCTAAAGTACATGCCTTTCACTAGAGTTTTCGAAAAATTTACTCAAACTTTGCCTGCTCTGAAGAGAGTTCGAAACATCTATGTAATCTTATTCTGTTATTAGGGTAGGAAAGTTGCAGTTTAAGGTTCCAGTTAAGATATAAATATTTCGTTATTTTTATAATTTTTTTTTAACATCATGGGAAGAGTAAAGAGAGTTGAAAGTTTAATGTGTTGGGCTTTAGAAAGCAATTATTTATTTTCTCTAGTGATTTTTCCGCTCTTCAAACACTATAAATTTTAAACAATATTAACTACATAATCCACTATTTAGACATCTAAAACCAGATACTCCCTTGTGCAGTACGAAATTTCTTCCACGCATACTCCTAACTGTCATCTTAAACAATTTAGCGCACTCAGCAAAATTGTCAACTGTCCTGTTGCATACGCATCTCTTTCATTCTGTATTTTTTCGCCTGATTTGCTGTCGACTTGACCCGTCTGGCTTGTGCCCTTTTGACTTTCGGCCGCCTAATGAGCTGCTGACGTGTGCAAAGCGCCGCATACGCGTCGCTGACTGCCGCAGACCCGACTGGCTTATTTCGTTTAAATTTATTTCGCTCGTTTTTTGGCTTTATGTGCATGAAGTTGTTTAATTTTTGAGCTTCAAAATTTTCCCATGAATGCCTAAAGTCTTGCTTTGCTGCATATCCTTAATTATTTTACCCTTTTCAGCGCTCATCTTCTTTTTTTTGCGTATTCGGCTCGGCTTTCAGCTACTCTTTAATGCCTCGTACTTGATTTCATTTGAAATTTGGCATTCGCATGCGCGCACTTAATTAATTATCCTAATGGACCGATATGCAACTTGTTGTAGGACTTTAAAGCGAAATTATTTTGTAGTACATTTGGGTAATACATTTGGTTAGTGCGACCTTAAAAATATAACTTTTGCTGCTAGGGTTTCGTTTAAACGTTATTTTTCAGTAGCTTCAAATTTGTGTTTTCGTAAAGTTTTTGCTGCATGAAGTGCAAAAAATCTAAGTACTAGTTTATAATTTTGACATATGAAAGATCTGATTGCAAAAGATTTACAAAAAAAGAGAGAAAGTGGAAAAGAGTAATGAAAAAAAAATAGAGCAGAATATAGTCAATGTTCTGGAATAATTTCAAGGAAGACAGTTAGAAATTGTAAATTAAATGGTATAGTTTGAGAAATGGAGACGGAGTTGAGAGAGAGGGTAGATGAATAGAGAGGGATATAGCTAGATAAAAATAAATAGAGAATAGAGTAGAGAAATATGTAGGTAGGGACAGAAGTTCAGATGAAGATTGCAGTAGAAATGGATATAAAAGCAGATTTGAATAGAAAGATAGAAGTAGAAGTTCAAGTATAGAAAAGGTGGAGCTACAGTAGATATTAAAACATAGGATAGATAGAGATAGAGATAGATATAGAGACAGAGATTGAGACTGAAACAAGAATAGAGGTAAAGATTGAGATAGAGATAGAGACAAAGATAGAGACGGACGTTGATGTAGAGGAAGAGGTAGAGATAGAGATAGTATTTGAAATAGTGATAAAGATAGACATAAAGATAGGTATAGAGATTAAGATTGAGATTGAGATTAAGAGTCAGCTTGAGATTGAAATCGAGATATAGCGATAGACAGCGATAGCTATCGATATAGATGTATATCTAGAAACAGAAATGAAATAAATACAGAGCTGGAGGAAGTACATAAACAGTGCTAGAAATAGAGATAGGATGAGACATAGAGATAGAGATAGAGAGAGAATTGAGCGACAGAAATAATTATGTAAAAGTGGATTGGGGGAGATATGAAGACAGGTATTAAGGGCGAGTTGTAAATAGCGAGATAGATGAGGGAGAAGTAGAAATAGAAATCAAAGTAGGGATAGAGGGAGAGATAGATTGCAATATAAATCCAGATGGGGTAAAAGATAAGACTCCGATCCCACGGCAGTCTGGTTCAAGCAATGGAAGGGACCTGAACGTGTATCCGACCATGGATTGAAAACTCGGCACCATTCTTCGAAACAATTTCGGAATGTACTCGAGATAGACGTGGAGTAAGAAATAATATACCGTTCCCACGACAGTCAGGTCCAACCAACAAGACGGTTTCGGCTGTTTACCCGTCTAGAACTGTCAAATCCGCACTATTCCTCGGAAATACTGTTTTCGGACGCAACACAACAACAAATAAAATACCAACCTAGTGCTAGAAATAAGAGAGAGAGATAAAAAAGATAGAATTGCGATACGATTAATGTTTAGGAAGTAGAGGCATGGAGGGCTGTCAGAAGAAAAGACTCGTTTTCGCCTAAATCTACTCAAAAATTAAATGAATACCAAAGCAAGACACTTAATCAACGAAGATCGTCCATGACATAAGAAAAAATCGCTTGAATTGTCGAAAAAATGTCAAAAAGCACGCCGCCTATGGGAGAAGGTAGGGAAAAAAATATATGTAGCCCAACAGTGAAAGTCAAATTCGCCGACTGGCGAAAGACATAACGCATAATCATCATTTTTAACGATGTTGTCCTTCAGGACATGCACGTTTCGCACAGCCGAACGAGCCGTGAAAAGGACGTTAACGAACAATGCGAAACGATAAAAATGCAACAACAAATACAAATACCAAGAGCAATGAAAGCAGCGACCAAAACAACAGCGCGTCGTGTAATCAACAAACACTTGTTGTTTTAGTTGTTGTACGGCATATTATTTTGTTGTTAAGCGAATGTGAGCGGAGAAGGTGGCTCATCTCTATTTAGCTACGGAGCAACAAACGGCAGTCAAGTGTGGCAAATGTGTGTGTGTGGCGGCTGTTGATGCTGTCGTATGCTGCTGTGCGGCTGTATGTGTTGCAGTTGTTGTAGTTTTTGCTGTCATTTTGGCTTTGGCGTTGGCTTTATCGTCATTGTCATTTGTGCGAATGAATGAATGACTGAATGACAGCAATTATCGTAGCCAACGGAGCTGAAAACGTTGCAACCAGCAGACGGAGCAGTGGCCAACTGCTACCACCAACAACAACAGCAGCAAGCAAAGCGACTGCAAACAAAAATAGATGGAGCGGAAGATGCGTCGACGGCAAAGCGCAAGCATTTGAAGGGCCAGGGAGGGCATAAGTCGCACAGCGCAGCGCCATTAACGCACAGAAATTTACACCGATAACTGCCATTACACACACATACTGATGCCCGCGCACACACGCACACGCCACACATTCCCATATGCACTGCTGCACACTAAAACACACCGGCGCGCCAGTAAAGCCCATGAACAATGGCCGGCCCCATTCATGACTGGCAACGACTGGCCGCTTGGCGCACTGATAACTCGTCATTTTTCGACGTTCGCCATAGCCAACAAGGGCTGTCGTAACGGTCTGTTGGGAGGCAGGATATTAAACGCAGATGCGTATGCGGATTTGCATGCCGAAAAAGTGGGAAAGAACATATCGAGCATTTAAGCGAAAAGGACTCAAAAATGGCGACAACAAAAACAATGAGTGGCGTTTAAACCGGCTGAGGGCAGCACTGACCGCCATGACGCGGTCACAGCGCCGCTAAGCGCACATTGTCTGGCCACTCGTGTAGTTCCGATAGTTCGAAAAGTGCTCGGAAAAAAAATGTGGAATTAGTAAAGTGGCATCACTGAACTCTCGTATGCCTTAAATCGGTGCATGATTGTGCGTCTAAGCCCGCAATTGGCGGGGTCATAATGATTAGAGCTACCACACATAGTTATAGAAGTTTCAAAAGTTTGGAATTCGGAGGCAGTGGTGACTTCCGGAGTAAGCAATAGTCTGTGAAAAAAGTGTGGGGTTCCGTGGACCGAATTTTAATTTTTTTAATTAAAGTACTAAAGAGAGTGGAACTAACCAAATAAGACCATCGCAGCTCATAATCTTAGTTTAAGAATCTAAATACCAGTGCTATAAACCTTTGTTACCGAATGGATTAGAGCTTAGAGAACTTAGACTTCGAGGTTCTTATCCAGTAAGACATAACTCTCGTTAATGTTTTTGGAGGTCATAGTCCCTCACTTTGGTGTTCCTTTTATAAGAATTCCATTCTTGGCGGCTCCCAAACCCAGTGGCACATACCTTTCATTGACGACGTTTATGTATCGAGCTGCTTGCTTTAAGAGAGACGCCCGCTTGAAGCCGCACCTCTTGGTAGACAGCCACTGCCCCTGAGCCCATAAAGCGATTACTTGGTTACCACTCTCTTAGCTGTAAACCTGAGTTCCACACGGGTTGGTTAACACGTCTCACGCAAAGTCGCTCCACTTGCTAGTTAGGACACATCGTTGGCAGGGAAGGTGTTGCTGCAGCGAAAAGCTCTTTAGATTCGAGTGGACTATGAAAGCGAGAGTTCTCAAGCATTCAGAAAAACCACGTGCTTACCGACCAGCCTATATTTGGAAAAACTTCGCAATCTCCTCCGATGCGAGACCTATGGGTGGACCATGAAAGCAAGGGCGCCCCAGTATTCATTGGAAGAACGAAGTCTACATTTGAATAGACCCAGCACCTTCGATTCGATGGACCATAAATTTGGAAAAACTTCGCAATCTCCTCCGATGCGAGACCCATGGGTGGACCATGAAAGCAAGGGTGCGCCAGTATTCAATGGAAGGACGAAGTGCTTACCGACCAGTCAACATTTGGATAGACCTCGCAACAGATAGCGACAACTGGCGAAGTTTTGTGTTCTCGGTTCAGACCGACCTACAGTTGTAGTGCCAAAACCGAAAGAGCCATAACTTGAACCCTCCCACCAACTATCAACGCCGCTTACTCACCACAAAATAAATTTCCTTGCTTTTATTGCTACTTGCTATTTCACTTTTATTTGGCTATCTGCTCGGTTGATGGCCACTCCATATCAATCAAAATGCTATCACAGCCACATAACGATGGCGATTCCGCACAGCAACGGCGGCAATATATTCCTACCAATTTCAAATGAGATTTCCCCACACGGCAAAGCAATAATTCAGCAGCTAAAAAGTGCTATGAAAATCTAGAACTCGGCGCCAAACATATTGCGTTGAGTGGGCAAAGTGCACAAATGCGCAAAAGAGAGGAAGCAGCAGCATATTGGCAAGTGCTAAAAGCTGAAAAATCGCCCGCTGTACAAGCAACGAACTTAAGTGAAAATGCAAAAAAAAAAGAAATAAAACATTATTTGCAAAATCCAAACGAAGGTTCACAGTCATCATCTAACCGCAATTAACAATCAAAAGCAAACAGGCAAACATTTAGCGCAAATCCCCAAATGTATGCTACAGTTTTATGCGTTTTTGATACGAGTGTATATAGCCGGCATCGGTTGGATTGGTTGGCGCTAAAACACACAAGCTAACCTTAGGCACAGTAGCATGTGCGGAGTGAGTGAGCGGAAAGCAAATGGAAAGTTGAAGTGGCGCTGCGCTAAAATGGAAGAAAGTGCAGTCTCTGTGCGGTGCAGTCTCCCAAGTGTATGCTGAACTCTGTTATGAATGATTGAATGGCAGCCATCGAATATTTGGTTAAGCGATCTGTGCGTGGTTGTGGCATTCGAAACAGAAAGTCATTCGCATGCAGTACGAGTTTGAGTATTATATAATTTCTCTTGATGGGCGTAACTCGATGAAGCTACGAGTAAAAGTTTAGTTGTATTAAATTATATGAAATGGAAATCAGTTAAGTGATAGATTTTTATTTAAAAGGAACTGGATAGAATAGGAATAGTGCAAAATTATGTTTAGAATACTGATGTTGTGGTTTTTATTTTCTTCTTCGCTTGCATGGAAGCTAGAATTACAGTCACAAAAAAATAATTTTCTATACAAAAACTTGATGTTGGTCATTCAGTTCGCAGGGCAGCTCAATGACATAGCGGTCCGATCTGCACTATTCTTTCAAATATAGTAGAGTTGCTATGGACAATAACGCTTGCCACTTTTCATGAAGAAACCGTGTCACAATAAAAATTTTTCCGTACAAGTACGTGATTTTACCTATCAGTTTGTACGGCAGCTATATGCTATAGTAGCTCGATCTGAATGGTTTCTTTGGAGATTGTAACCCTGTCTTAGGTTATAATACATGCACAATTTCGTGGCGATATTTTGTCAAATAAGAAAGTTCCCCATACAAGAACGTGATTTTGGTCGTTCCTTTTGTATGGCAGCTACACGTTATAGTGGTCCGATCTGTACATTTCGTTCGTGGATTGCACAATTTCCTTGCATAATAATTCATACTAAATTTCATGTCGATATCTCGTCAACTATAAAAGTTTCTCATAGAAGAACTTGATTTTCATCTGTCGCTTTGTATGGCAGCTACACGTTACAGTTATCCGATCTGTACATTTCGTTTTCAGATTGCACAATTTCCTTGGACAATAATCCAGACCAAATTTCATGACGATGTCTCGTCAACTTAAAAAGTTTGCCATACAGGAACGTGATTCTGACCATTCATTTTGTATGGCAGCTATATGCTACATTGGCCTGATATCAGCGAATTTGACAAATGAACAGCTTCTGAGATAGAAAATGACGTGTGAAAAATTTCAGAGCGATATCTCAAAAAGGAAGAGACGTTGCGCTGTTTTTCTTACTGATATTGTAATATCTCAGCGCGGCCAATCTGCGGTCCGCCAGCTTTTGGCTCTCAAGTATTTAATATTGTCATTTTCATAGTCTCTACTAACTCTTTTTCCAGTTCATTTCGATAATTTGTGACTCTAGTAAAGAATAAGGTTTGGTCAAACATAAAAATTCTTGTTGGTGATGCCACATGGATGATATTACCCACTCTCCTCTTATATGCGTTTGGCACTCAGTTTGATTATTTGCAATGTCATGTTTGCGCTAATGTTTGGCGTTTGTTACTTAAAGTCGACACTATATATTTTAGCTTTGTAAGACCTTGCGCTGCGTTCTGAGGGAAAAGAAGAGTAAATATGGAAAAATAAGAAAATACATCATTAGATATTTAAATAAATACCACATAGGCCAACATATACATAAGTACCCGAGGCACACATACACAAAAAAGTCAGATAAAAGCAACGTAAACACACATACCATTTACCCCATTTAATATAAAATAAAGGCTAAACGCGCCGCGTATACAATTTTTATACGTAAATACAGTCCATTCGACAAAAACATACAAATTTCGAGGAAATATATGCTCGAATGTGTGTTTTTTGATTATGCGTGTTTGTGTGTATGTCATTGAATTGGGGGGACACGCAGCCATGCTGAAATTCAAAATGACATTTCAAAGGCAAACCAAAAATATTTCGTTCATGTATTTTAATGAGCGCAGTCAGCCGACCATATTACAGCGGTGGGCAGCGCCAGCAACAACCACAAGCGAAAAGCAACAACAAAAATACAGCTGTAGCGCCCAGAAAAAAAACACATATTAACGCGTGCAACGTGGGGTCAGTAGCGCGGTCTGGTAACCGCAAAATAGCGCAGCCAACGGCACATTTGCATGTGTGAACGGTGCATATTTTCAGGCGCTGCAATGCGCGCGACATCTCATTAACAATTAGCGCGACGATCCCCGCGCGGCAGCGAGTGTGGTGCGGGTGCATTGCCATATGTAAGCGGCGGCAGCGGTGACGGTGGCGACGGCCATTCGAAGTGAAAAAAAACGAAATGCTGACCGACAAATACGCTGGCGTGCACCCTCACACACAAATATATAGGCGCTAGCGCGCGTTTAGTGGTGCAGCTTCCGCAGCTGTAGCCGTGATGTCAAAGGACATGAAGTCAAATCGCCGGGTCATTTTGAATGAAGTTGATGACCGACTGCTGCACGTTATTACCACATGTTGCACACAAGCGCACACACCCACACAAAGGCGCACATGCACGCTCGCTCGTTTGTGCAGTGGCGGCGGCGGCTGCAGTCGATGCAGCGACGCGTTAACAACGCAATAATGATGAAGTGTGGCCACTTTAATAGGCAACCAACGAAGCGCTGCATGTTGCGCGACTGCACACAAACGGTTGCACAGGCGAACGTATACAATTGGAAGTACAAGTATATATGTATATATTTTAGTATATTTTTAGGCGCTTGGACACTGTGTGCCAGTTGAATTTAAACTAGCTGTGAATTTGGAAAGCGACTGCAACAATTTAATGCAGCATATTTTCCACTTTAATAGTTGAAACGGAAAATTAAAGTCAGCGGCAGTACTTTTGTGATTTCAGTCAACTCGAAAATTTGTCTGCAATTCTCAGTTGGTTTATAAAAAAGTTTAATATATGCCACTGATAAAAAGAGCTCTTTTTGGTATTATCGATTAAGGTGCTAAAGGAAGCGTTTCTGTGTAGATGGATACAATCGATTCTTACATATGAACAGAAATCGTATAGCTTTCATGGCTCAGCGACGCAAACAAGTTATGAGCAGCAAATAACGGACTAGGGGTTTACCCTGATACGACGTAACAAATGCTATTCACGAATAAAACCAAACTAACACATTTTAAAATTTCTTCACTCTTTGGTACTGCAGTTTCCGTGTCCCTTAGAGCAAAATTGTGGGCCTGTGGCCTTCAAGATCAAATGTTTACCACCGCTCTTCTATTTTTTGCGCGGTTATGTGAAGTCGCTTATCTACATAGATGATCCCGAGACGATTGAAGAGTTGAAAGAGAATATAATATTGCTGTAAAAACTGGTCAAAAATTGTGATTCTCAGCTTGAATTTATTAGAGCCAGCCGTGACGATCATGTCAGAATGTATGTATTTATATTCAAATTTCCACAACAATTATCTATGGCATGAAAGGCACTTTAGCACTGAAGACAGAAGAGAGTATCTCCACATGTTAATATACTTAAAATATATACCACTAACAACTACGTGACCTACACATACATACATCTATTAATATCTCAGAAGGCATTCACTCAAACAAGCAAAACATAGAAAGTAGTTTTCCAGTACATTGGGAACCAGGTTGCCAAGTTTCTACAACTTGGCATACACTATTCACACAGCAGTCGTTTATTCACTTTACAATCAACTCACAAATCTTACCCCCTATGGCACTGCACCTCAGCTCCTGCATGTAAATCAGCACAATAAGAGCACGGCTAGTTCCCTAATCGTTAACTAACCACCAGCCGCCTTTTATTTGACTTAATGGCTTGAAGGAGAGAAATCAACTAGGAAAAAGCAAGAATCAAGAGGCGTGTAGGAAATAACGACTTGCAACCACAACAACGATGGTAATAAAGCAAAATAACGGTTCAACCGACCATCAACATGCAGTGCCACAAATAAAATCGAAACGGAATGTGTGTGGCATTTGGCATGAAAGCAGTTCTATCTCTTAACAAATTGAGCGAAAGCTTAGCTGTGAAAGTAGTGAATTGGCTGAGAGTTCAATTGGCGAAGAATAGAGGCGGACAAGTGAAGTCCAGGCTAGCGATTGGTCAAGCGCACTTTTTGTTTTCGTCATACATAGGGCATATATCGCACCAAAAATTTTAGGATGTATGTATGTGGGCATCAAAATATATCAAAAATAAAGTAGGATTGAGGAAATAGCGTAGAGAATGAAGATAGCTTTAAATCCCGATCAGTTTTAATGTAATTAGTCTGTAATAGGGATGTATAGTAATACATCAATGTTTGCTCCAGTTTTGGTAATGTCAGTGAAGCTTTTTTTACTTTTAGTAAGGTCGACAACCCTGGTGTCAATGAGTTTTTTCTGGTCAATAACCCTTTTAATTATATTTAGCGAGAAAAAAACCCTATAGCGAAGACAAACCCCTAACTGAGGTTAACGACCTTCTTGTTTAGCTTTAGCAAGAACTCAATGACTTTTGGTGAGGTCGATGACCCATTCATTTATCTGTAGCCAGGACAAAAAACCAATAGTTACTGACCTTCTTCTTTACCTATAGCAGGGACAACAATCCTGGCCTCAATGACTTTTGGTAAGGTCAGTGACTCTTTTGTTTATCAGTAGGAGGACAAATACCCATTGATCTTTTTGTTTACCTTTAGCAGAGACAGCAAACTTGATCACAAAATCTTTTGCTAAAGTCTGTGACCCTTTTGTTTACTCTTAGCGTGGACAATACCCTAACTGAGATCAATGAACTTTTTGCTTACTTTCAGCAGGGACAGTAAGCCTGAAATCAATGACCTTTGATGTGGTCAATGTTCACTTTCTTTAGTTTTCGCAGGAACAGCAATTACGAGATCAATGATCTTTGGTGAGGTCAATGAGGTGAAGTTAGGTGAGATAAAATCTTTGACAAAAAGCGTGAGTAGTAGTAGTAGTCCAATCAACCATAGGGTTCTGAACTCTACTAAGAATGGAAATATTTTAGATTTGAAACTTCCGACAAAATATTAAAGTCTAACTGTAGCCTTACTATTCGAGAGAAGACCTAAGGAGACACATGAGGATCTTTTAAAAAAATTGCATTTACTGTATGGCTCGATGAAAGAAAATCTACCGGAATAATCCTATGTTTCCGTGCACATTCTCGATCATTTTCGCTCGAATTCAGTAACTAAAATTAAAAAATTATTTTTTAATAAATTTTTAATTTTTTGTTTACTAAGCCATGTAGAACTTAATCCAAACTGAAACAACAAATAGCATATCCGTTCTCGAGCATTTTCGTTCGCTTTCAGTAAATAGTTATGTAATTCTCAACTGGTTTTTCATTTCTTGCTTACTAAGCCATTCAGAACTCAATTCAAGTTGAAACAAAAAAATAGGCTTAAGTGAGTTAGAATTATTCAAGCTCTAAATGCTATTACAGTTATATGCATTTTCTAGCATTTGCAATTTTCATTTGCCTGTGAATCAAGTAATTTTTCGTACATTTGCCACGAAATAACTTCATTAGCGCATTTTGGTATGCTTCAAAGGACACAACCATAAATCCATAATCTCCATACGTGTATGTATATCATAATAAATCCCATTAGTATATTTCTATGCATGAATGTGAACATGTATGTGGGCGCAACACACTCAACCACTCAATGCCAATGTTAATGCTACTCGCCACTTATGAATTTTTAAGTATGTAAATGGCGCTGTGCTCGGCATACAAGCCAATCTACGAATGTATATAATAGACGCTGCTGGAAAAAGCGCCGAAGCGCATGGAGCGAATGAAGTGAGTGGAAAAAGTGAAATGCCATAAATTTGAAGTGAATGCAAAATTTACGTTTTGCCAATTTCCAGCTGTCTGTGTGGGCGGCTACGGCCAATGGCGGCCTGTAGTGGCTGTTGGGACTTCCGTCTGCCATAATAGAGGCTAATAACTCACACAAGTGCACGCCAAACGAGCGACTGTAAAACATATGCTCTAAATACACAGACACGAAGTTGCAGCTCGCAAAAAATACAACAACAATAGCACACAAGTAGCAGTGCCAAATGCAATTTCCTAATTTCTCGCTCGGGATGTAGCGCCTGCCACAATACTGCACGCTGATCCGCCACCACCCAGCGCCTGTTAAACACCAACAACTAGCGCCTACTAAACACCAACAACTAGCGCCTACCAAACACCACACGTTCCGACCGTTAGGCCGCCAGTGCGCTCGACCATAGACAGCTGCGAGTAGCGCTGCTGTGTGGCCGCGAGTGTTGCAATTTGCCACATTGCCGCATTGCTGCTAGGCACCTTCCAGTACGCCCCCCGCTCCCCACCTCATTGCTTGTTGCGATAAAAATGGCCAGCAAGTTGACCAAAAATCATTGCCAACAGCGAGTCGTTTGTTTAGGCGCCCCCAAACACACAGCCGCTTGCCATGCTTGCACTCCAACTGATTGCGCAGACGATTTGCAACAACAACAACACTTGCAACACCAAACGATACAGATTGCAACAAAATGTGCCAAAAGTGGCCGCACCGGAACCGCAGCAACATGCTGCTATATGTTGGCCGGCAGCGACTAACGAGTAGCGCGAGTAGCAGCAACAACGAAAAGCAACAACAAATGGTATGATAGCAAGAAGCCGCCGACTTTTCAATATTAATGACCAGCATTTGGCAACAACGCTAGCAACAACAGTCAGCGTAACGGCGCTCGCGCCAGCAATACGAAAGTGTATTAGAATCCGAAATGGAACGGAGTCATGGTCAAAACGTTAACGGCCACTAGTCGCTAGTACTGTAGCAATTACATATATTTGCACCATATATCTGTAGCTATATTCTGCAGTGCAGCTAACGGTACAGCAGCGCGGGTGTGCAATGCGGCAATTGCTGAATTTATGTGCGGTAATAGCGTCTACTTCCTGGGCCTGCAGCGCCATTGCACTGCCAGCGCGTTGCCCGTTTCCACTCGTTGCCATTCACGCCAACTGGAGCTTCCTCAAGAGCTCACTTCCGCGCTACTATGCCGGCAGCTAACAAATTTGCAGAGCCGCCTACTATTCCGTGCGCCGAAGAGTGGAAATTTTTAAGCGTACAGTGTTTGGATTTTGGCAGTCACTCTTTGTAAATACATGCCTCGCAAAGGTTAAGGAATCGAAAGTCTTTCAGGAAAGTTTGTTTCGAAGGCAAGTGAAGATTTGTGACCTGGCTTGGGAACTATGAATGAAGTCGTGCTTTCATGAAAACTGCTAAAACAGGACTCATCTTAGGAACCTTTAAGTCATGCAGAAAATCTCTTACAAAACCAAACATTTAGTCCTGAATTTATGAACTCAAAGGGCGTTCTATATTCAGGAATCTAAAGCCTTCAAAATAAAATTAGTTCAAAGACAAGTCAAGAGCTCTAACCTAAACAAGGAACCTTGAGTAAAGTCATGCCTGCATTGAAAATGCTAAAGAAGAACTCACCAGAGAACCTATTACAAACCGTAGCATTTAGTATACGACTCATGAGCTTAAAGGCCGATCTGCATGCAGGAATCGGAAAGTCTTCGAAATATATTTAGTTCAAAAGCAAGTGAAGAGCTCTGACCTAGTTTCGGAACCTCGATTACAGTCATGTCTCCATTAAACCTGCTAAAAAAGGCTCTGCAGAAAATCTATTACCCAGCAAAACATTTACTTCTGAATTTATAAACTTAAAGCGCGAATACTATAGTGAGTCGCCTTGTCTGAAATCTCGCTTGGTATTGAACGGCTGGAAGAGGTTCTTCCCGATCCTGACGAAGTTTACACAGCCGTATTAGTCTTGCGGGAATACCACAATCAAACATAGCGGAAGGAATGCTCCTTTTCGTGAAATCGATTTTTGCAGATTGTGGGGTTTCTCTTTTTGCATATTGGGTGGAGCACACTTAAATACCAATCATCGGGCATGCTTTCGTCCGACCATATTCTACAAAGAAGCTGATGCATGCTCTTTATCAGTTCTTCGCCGCCGCATTTGAATAGCTAGGTTCGCAATCCATCCGCCCCGCCGCTTTGTTGTTCCTCAGACGTGTAATTACTATACGAACTTCGTCATCGTCGAGCAATGGAATGTTCGCTCTATCGTGATCTATCGGAGAGGAGGGTGCAGTTTGCGACTTTCGGTGTTAGACCAAGTATCCTCTGGGTAGCCAAAAATCACCCGTTTGAAGGCGAGCTCTCCAGGGTTGTACTCTGGGCTTGAAACCCGCCCCACAAAAAAGAGAAATCAGAAATGTATCACGCCAGCATCCAAAATCAAAATTATCACGTATCACCTAAAAGTATACTTTACCTTAAACCGGTTGAGAATTAAAAACACAAGCGAAAAGAAACAAAGAAATATCAAACGAGCTTATTTCTACTAACTCACTGAAGCTTTCTCGTCTTCTTTTCAATTTAACCCAAAATTATTGCAACGCAACACACTGTCCCACGGACGACGAGTTTCGGCGCAACTCTCAAATTTTCATTGCGCTTCACACCGTAGACAATGGGGCGTGGTAGGATAGAAAACCGCGCATGGCGCAGTCGGCCGGTGCAGGAAGAACCTACTGGCACTTATTGGTCATGGTCATATTTAAAGTGTTTCGCCGAAAATATTGCAGCTAACGTGCCAGCGCCTAAAACTAGACAACCAATTGGCGTAGTTTGTTGAAGTGTGGCAGTGGCCGGTTCCTACAGCACAACTGACGTGCAACGCAAGCAAAGCAAAGACGTGCAATGTATTTGTATGCGTTGCGCGCGGCATTTTTATTAGATACCGCTCGTCGAACCGGCACACAGGCGCTATGCTTGCAAGTGTACGTGTGTTGCTGTTGCACTTCCGTTTCGCGCGCTCAGTCATGCCAGCTGTCTGCGCCAGCGCTGCGCCGAATTGCAAAATCTATGATTGCGTGCAATTCACTGCTGGAAGTTAGTCATATTTTTGACCATTCGACCAGCGTGGCCTCAAAGTCATTTCAAGGATTTATTTTTTTTTGTTTTCATGTGGTTTTTCGCTTGTTTTTCGTTGCAGTAGTTTGAATAGAGTTGCGCTGGTTTGCTGTGACTGTGCTGTTGATTTCGCCCTGCAACCAGGAAGCGCATTTTTCGCGCGTCATACCGCCTTCGCCTGCCATACCCCGCTAGCCAAAGCAGTAGGCTGTTGTTGCAAGTCAAATTTGTAGTCTCATTTTGAAGTTGTTGCTGAAGTAGCAATTGAAGTTGAAATTGAACTCGGACTGCATTGGCGGAATAGCTCGCTATGCTAGCGTACGCGCATTGAAGTTTTACGTTCAGTCCGGCAAGTGTTTCGTGATGCTGCTAAGTACGGCACTTTTGTGGTTTAGGCTATTTCCAGCAGTTGGCGTTAGTATGCTGACGCCAAGTGTGTGTGGTTAGGTAATCAGCTGATCGGTGGTGTGTTCTAAATATAGGCGCATTTCCGCACGCTGTCCAAAATTTATATTTTATGCAATCTATTTATAAGCAAATACGATTTTAGGAGTTTCCCATTGAAGCTTAACAATGAAGTAATACCAGCTATAAGGCTGAAGGGGCCGATGACGCATTACTTTTGGTATAATGAAGCCGTAGACGTCAACTTATTTCGAGGAACCAAAAGAAAGCGTTTACACCGATGAAGTCACGTCGGCATATGTCTACAGACTTCAGTAGTCTGTAGTGGCGGTCACCTGCGGAGTGATGCGGAAATGGCTAAGGAGCTATCATGGATCTGACTTTGGACTGAGTAGGCATTTGAGAAGTCCTCTTCTGGCGAACAAAGATCAAACTCTACAAGTCACTGATCATACCCGTTCTCCTATGTGGTACATAGACATGGATGATGACAACTTCGTCGATGATGACTCTGATGAGTCGGCCTTACGAGTTTTCGAGTGGAAGGTTTTGCGAAAGATTTATGGTACTTTGCGCTTTGGCAACGATGAGTACCGCTGACGATGGAACGATGAGCTATGTAAGAGATGCTACGACATTGATATAGTTCAGCGTATTAAGAGATCGCGGTTACGTTGGCTAGGTCATGTCGTCCGAATGGATAAAAGCAGTCCAGCTCTGATAGTGTTCGACGCAGTACCGACGGGGGAAGAATAGGAAGAGGAAGACCGCTGTTCCGTCGAAAAGACCAGTTGGGGAAGAACTGATTATGCTTTGAATCTCCAATTGGCGCCGCCTTGCGAAAAGATAGAACGACTTGCGCAGTATTGCAAACTCGGTTATAATAGCGTAAGCGGTTTTTACGCCAGTTAAAAAGAAGATGAAGGAGCGTTATTCACTTCACCTGTACGAGATATGCGATGACATTGACATAGTTCAGCGAAATAAGAGACAGCGGCTACGCTGACTAGGACATGTCGTCCGAATGAATGAAAACACTGCAGCTCTGGGAGTACTTGATGCCGTACCAGCAGGAGGAAGCAGGGACAGAGGAAGACCTCTCTGCTCCTTTGGAAAGTGGTTTGAGAAAGAACTGGCTACACTTGGAATCTCCAATTGGCGCCAACCTGCGAAAAGGAAAAACGTCTGGTGTGCTGTTGTAAACTCGATTTTAACGACGTAAGCGGTGTCTACGCCAACGAAGAAGAAGAAGAATAGACCCCTTTTTTTGCAGAAGCAGTTGGTTAAAAACACTGCTTACCTTTTCTGCCCAATACACAACCTCTTAGAGGGCTGCTAAAGCTTAGCTCGAAATCAATTTCAGAAGTTGTCATCTTCGAGTTTTTCCAAATGATTTAATAAATAAATCGGTAACTCACTTAAGGAAACTCACCTAAGGCATACCTAAAACGTTGTCAGCAAATTTCCACAACTTTACCGTTAATGGTCGAACAGGCCGTCTTCAATTAAGGCGCACTTCAACACGCTCAGCACGCAGCTGCCACTCAGCGTCAAGGTGAAAGAGCGCTTAAATTAGACCAAATGGTTAAGCGCCACACTTTCACCTGCCACAACACATACACACACCCCTACAAATTTGCTCATTTTCTTGTTACACTTTTTTATTGTTACACATTTTCACTTTATTCTTTGCATCCTCGCTGCCGTTGTTGCCAATTAATTAACGCGTCTTAGACGCAGCTGACATTTACTACCATCATTTAGTATATTGTGCACTAATTTATCACACATCTGACCCAAAGCGCCGCAGCGCCACTGGAAGCACAACACTTCAGCACAATACGCGCCACCAATAAGGCGCGCGCACTGCGTGTTTGTCTGTGCGTGTGCCGAAGACCATGGCCGACCACAATTTGACTGCCACAGCCAACGCCACAGAAGCAAAAGCAGAAGGTGTAAAGGCAAATTAATCATAATAACTGGAAAACCGAAAAAAGGAAGTACCGCAAGCAAAGGCGCCCCAAAGTCAAAGCGAGAGTGCGCCTCAAGTGGTAGGAACGACGTCGACAGACATGCGAAGCAGCAGGTGTAAAGGCGGACGCGGACGAGCGCTCATGTTGGATTTATATAGCGACAATGAAACGAATGCAGCGTGCGGCTGTGTGGTCCTGCGGGGGTGCGAGTAAGACCTTACACAGCGAAGAAAATGATCCAATTAAGGTAAAGCAAATAAACACAAAGCTGACGCTGCAGCAGAGCATAGAGCACTCAGAGGATGCAGCGCATAGCAGCAGCGCGCGACAAGTAGCTCCTTGAAGACTTTCAGCCAGCCAGTCAGCGCCAGCGAGATGTTGATAAGGGTGTCACCGGTGCGTTGCTGCCAAACAAGGTAAACAAAAAATATGTGTAAAGTAAATCAAATCGAAAGCTACGTACAACGTACACAGTGTGGCGTAGGTAGGCGCAGAAACTGACAGCATCAGGTGTGCCAGGTTAACGAACAGTAAATTGTTGTCAGTCGCCAGTGGGACAGGTAGGGGTCGCTCTGCGGCGCATTTGTTGCGAAATTAGGCCAAAATTAAATGCGAAAGTGTGAAAATAAGTTGATGTTGGCCGCAAGTGGGTGCCGAAAAGTGGTGTGAATTGATTAGTCAAGGTGGCGGTGTGAGAAAGAATGTAGGGTTAATGAGTTTAGAAATTAATCGAAATGTTTTTCGTTTGAAAAAAATATAAGTTTTGCTTTGGCAGAGTACTAAAGCTAGATTTGTTCTTTGTTAACTTAAAGACTAAGCGATTCTCCGGAAAATAATTTAAAGGATTTATGAAAGAAGTTCAAACAAAAGCAGACTTCACTTTCGTATACCTTCTGCTTAAGACCGAAAAGTGGAGAATACTACTCGTAATACCTCTCTACTAATGGAGAAATGTTTGAACCACAGAAACTCGCACTTATTCCTACACTAAATGACCCAACACCTACCTCGGCCACCAGCTGCGTCATAAATGCAGAATAAAAGCAGCAGAAACACAATCAAAAGACTGGCTTGCAACACGAACTTCCGACATGCTTACCGCTATCCACGCAGCAAACGTGGCAGGAGCACGCGTCGTCGTAATCGTTTCTTTATATAGGAAGGTCTTAGTACATTGTTGCCGGTCTTCAGTCGCCATACATATGCACATCTTGTCTTGTCATGGTACTGCGCAATTATTTTTGACACTGTCCGGCGCCATGTAACTTCGTGTGGCAGCATCTGAAACAGTTTCTTCATCACTCGTGGACTGTGACAGCTTTTTGACTTACAAGCATGGCTTCGGTGTAGTTGTCGTTGGTGGTGGTGTTGCGTGCAACAGTGCAATTTATGGCTTTTTGCCAAGCCAGGTTGTTGGTCGTTGCTACACTGTCGGAGCTATAAAAATGCAATCAACAATCATTTAGCAACATCATTTGTCAGAATTTAACGCTTGTAAGTGGTGAGTACTGCTGACAGGGTATGGAGGTGTGCGGCTGACGTTGCATTTCAAATCATATGTATATATAACGGTAATTGATGCTCACACCTTTGTAAGTTAGCCGTTCGTGGTCTTTCTCATTATTGAATGTTGGTCTTCTGATTTGGTTCGGCAAATTGAAGTACTATAAGTCTCCAGCTGTCTAGGTGTGCCAGTGCTGCAAGCAATAGAATTTAGAGGTTATACCTCTAGAATCAAAACAGCTTGCAGCACTAACTTTACTAGGCAGCTGGAGATTTATAATGCTTTCGAAGAACTTTTCTGAATTCATTACTTTTGTTTGGGCTTGAAGGTTATTTATTAGCTCTTCACTTTTATTCAGTCTTTAAAAAAACTCTCAATGAAAATTTTAAGAAAAATGTTGACAAATTTTATGGTGTAACAAAAAAATGAGAATTCGACTTGCCAAAGTGATCAAATCTCCTTGGAAATAATCACTCGATCGGCAGTTTTCAAAGCGCCAATTGAGTGCAGTAAGCCGTCCAAAAAAATTTGTATCTGTCAACTTTTCGCCTCTGCGCCAAGGCTCTATCATAGCTTATAGGTAGGCTTATATTTAGGCGCTAGCGTTTTCATTCATTTAGCTGCACAACTGCAATTCTCAGACGGTTTTTAAGTCGCATTATGGAAAATTTAAATGAGTTTCCGCCTATGAAAGCGTCCAAAAATAAATAAAAGGAGATTATGTAAAGTTTTGGGTGTCTCAAAATAATTCCTAGTTATTTAGTATACCGAAAACATTACTTACTGACTTCTCTCTTTAAAATTTCGTATGCTTCAAATAAGCGAGTTCTCATATTTTTTATATTCTGCTGCTAGCTTCTACTAGTATTTAACTCCTCAACACCTCGGCAGTTCACAGCACGCATTTATTGCTGCAACAATTTGTTGCATCATTATTCAAAGCATTTATTTATTGCTGAAAAAATTCAAAGCATTTATTTATTGCTAAACAAATTTCGGCGCAATTTTTCTCAGCTTCTTGACAATTTTGCGCATTAAATTAAGTTCACCTTGAGCGAATGCGAACGCGAGAGACAGAGAAAGGGAGGCCGCGTAAAAGGAAGCTGCCACATTTCATTTTATCCAGCGCTGCAAACTAGTGCTTAATCCTATTGCTGTTTATGTTGAAGTGAATGAAATAAGAATGGCTCATTGCCTTAAATTGCATTTGCGCGCATTTTGCCGTCTCATTTTCTGCGCCAACAAGCCACACGCTATCGGTCCAACGTCACACACACGCACGCCAGACAATTACTGGCCGCTCCGGCGAGTCATTTATTTGCTATTTTTTATAGCCTGCACATGGTATAGTAAGTTGGACACGCAGTTATACAGTAGAAAACGTAGGGGACCCTTTAAAATATATAGCAGTTATGGAATAATGGAGCTCAACTTTTGAGATATCGAGCTGAAATTTTGCAACAGTCCATTTCTTTACAAGAAACTGCTCATATGTTGGAATTGATGAAATCAGACTAATATATCATATAGCTGCCATACAAACTGAATGGTCAAAATCAGGTTCTTGTGAGGAAAACTTTTTTATTGTACAAGATGTCGTCACAAATATTGGTTAGGATTATTCGCTGAAGAAGCGCTACAATCCCTGAAAGAAATGTTAAGATGAAATTACTATAGCGTTTAGCTGTCATACAAACTGAACGATCAAAATCAGGTCCTTGTAAGGAAAACTTTCTTATTTGGCGTGATATCTTCACGAAATTTGACATGGATTACTGGATACGGCCATGTTAAAATCTTCTTCGAAATTGTTCAGATCGGACCTCTGTATCATATAGCTCCCATACAAACTGAACGATCGAAATCAGGTCCTTGTAAGGAAAACTTTTTTAATTGACGAGTTATCGTCACAAAATTTTTCATGCATAATTTTCTGAAGAAACGGCACATCCTCTGCAGAAATTGTTGAGATCACTATAGCATATAGCTGCCATGCAAATTGACCCATCAGAATGTAGTTTTTTTGTAAGGAGGATTTTATATTTGTGAAGGGTATTATAGTTTCGGTGCAACCGTAGTTATCCTGTTTTGCTTTTTTTCCTTTTCGTTATTTCGTACACCTTAACTAATATCTGTTTCATGTCTTGCGACGTGATTTCGCTTACTTTTTTCGTTCTCAGCCATTTCTCCTCAGCCACTTCAATCCGCTGTCAATTCAACGGCAATGCATTTTGTACATTTTCTGCTGGCAATCTGCGTGCCGCGCTCCCGTCGGCAAGCTATTATGGTCCTGTACATAAATCAATTTGTCTTTGGAAATTGGCAGTTGCAGCGTGCAACTTGCAACTTGCAACTTTTCATCGACACGACGCTGCTGCTCATTTTTGCGCTTTTCATCTTTCATTTATTTCAATCCTGAATGCCAATTTTTTTTTCGTTGCTGCCTTTTTATTGATTTGGTGTCGTAGCCTTCCTGGCAGTTGGGTCTCTTCACCTTATTTTTGTTGTTGCTGCTACTTTATGCCGTCGCACGTTGCAGTCGAAACATCGCATTCTACTTAGCGCTTCAACAAATGTAAATGATGTTGCAAATGATGTTGCAACAGAAGAATTGTCGCCACTATGCCGTGTTGCATGTTGTGTTTGTTGCAATGAATGCGACAACAACATTATCTGCGCCAGCTAATTGAATTGATGATGTGCAAAATTTGTTTGAAAAGAATAAGGAAAATATATATTTTATCGCTGCGTGAGGTGAATTTAAATTAGCCGTTATTGTTAGATAAAGCGGCAGCTAAATAATGGAAATAAATGACGTGAAGCAGCGGCTTATTCAACTTGCAAATATTAAGTAGAGAGGACGTCGGTGCCGGACAGCTAGTTAAAGTAGATGCTTATATAAAATTTTGTAAAGAAATGTTTATATTGTGAGTAGCTTGGAAAATGTTTTAGAGACCGTCTAAGTGTTCTAAGCCCTAAACTGTCGCTAAGGATTTTTTGAAGCGTTCGAAAGAGCCGGGAGTGGCGACGCATGAAAACCTGTGACCAAAAAAGAGACCAGAATTCTTAGTTTAACAAAGTGAAAATCTTAGATTTGTTGTTCTCTTGAGACGATTTGATATTCGTCAAGCAATATTATTGAACGCTATGAATTGAATGGAAATCCTCCAAAAGCCCATCTCGAGGAACTGCTAAATAGTTTCCGTTTCTTTTTCTCTCGCTCTCATCTCTAATAGCTTATACTCTTCAAAGTGAAGGTTATCTAGCTGGTGATACCAGCCAACCAAAGTTAGCATTAGCAATATTCAGCAAGATTACGCTGAATCTTTCGGTAACAGCAGAGCTTCTGTAAATTTGTAAATAAAATCTATAACATACTTACAATCCATATGAAACACACAACATAACTTTTCACACTAAAAGAGGATGGCTGCGCAAGAGCTTGCGACTCGCCAGTAGAACTTACAACATCTATACAGACCGATCAAAAATGGCTAGTGGAGTGGAGCTATTGCTCGAAGCTGAATCTCAGGCGACCCTTCAAGCTTCCAGAATATTGTAGTTTCTTTCAGATAGATGTCTTTGCGATCGGGAAAGCTGCTTAGATAGCTACTAACGTAGGAAACAACATAAAGATGATTACTATACAATATAGTATATGTCGACAGCCATTCGGCAATTACGGCAATAATCTCACTATGCATTACCTGATGTGAGAACTTCCTTAAAGTAAAGAGACAGTAGATTTAGCGGCAGCATATAAACTTGTTTCCAGTTCACAAAGAAGTTCTGGGAAACACAATAGCTGCTGAGATTGCCATAAGTGTTATCCGTCTGGTTACTCAACCAATACAGAAATTACCGAAATCAGTAACAACTTTATACTATAGTACAATGAAATTTCCAAAAGGCTGAAAGACAGATCAGAGCAGGATAAAACGCCTTGAAGGCATGCTTATCCGCCATGATCAAGTGTAAGAACCATGAAGTAAAAGAGGCATACTTTTCATTCACACGGTCTCGAAAGGACTGCAAGATGGCTGTTGGCTTAATGACTAGTCCCAACTTACAAGTATTCCTTGGGAGCTACAAGTAGATGGGCATTAGTAACGACAGTACATGCAGAAAGTAGGGAAGTAGGCATGAGAGAGAAGACCGAACATCTGCTATGCTTATTTAAAATATCATCTACAACTAGTCTGATATGTAGGAGCTTCGCGGCTTAGCTGACTAGACGAAGCATCCAATTTAGATATCAAATCGTTCTTAAAGTTTACAAAAATCGTTGACATCCGGTATGATGAATACTTCACCTCAACTTAAACGGAACCTACAACTGGCATTACTAAGGACAAGTAGGTCTATATAAGCTGTAACAGCCAACTAGTGTAATCCAATCTTACACTATACCTTTCGTTTAAGTTTCCTAGAAGAAAAAACAGGAACTCGTTTAATATCTTTATATATAAGGAATCATTGTGATGAGCTCGGGACGTTTTAGCAATGTATGTATGTCTGCCTGGCCGCTATATAAGCCAACTAATCTCACAATTTTTGGAGATATCGATCTGAATTTTTCACACGCTCTTTTCTTTCCAAGAAGCTGCTAAGTTATCGAAATCGCTGATACCGAACCACTATAGCATATAGCTGCCCTATAAACTGATTGTTCCGAATCCGGTCCTTGTATGGAAAACTATTTATTTTACAAGATATCTTTACGAAATTTGGCATGGATTATTCCACAAGCCAATGGTTTAATCTCCGAGTTAGTTGTTCAGATCGAATCCCTATAACATATATGTAGCTGTCACACAAACTAACCGTTCCATATAAGATCCTTGTGTGGAAAACTTGTTTATTTGACAAGATATCCTTACGAATTTCGACATTTATTATTTTTGAAGGCAACGCTACAATATCTGAAAAAATTGTACAGATCGAACTACTATAACATATAGCTGCCATAGAAACTGACCGTTCAAAGTCAAATTCTTTAAGGAGAATTTTTCTATTTGTGGAGGCTATTGCTTCGATACATAAGAAGTTAAAGATTTTGCTTTTATTTATTATCTAATGCAAACTATTTAAAAAAAAAAAATATTTTTAAATTTTTTAAAAAAATATTTTTATTTTTTATGTTTGAAAATGTTTTAATTATATATTTTCTTTTTGTCTACTTACAGGTACGTGCAATATATACAAAATAAATTGGTAAGCGATTTCTTGTCTATATGAATTGATGCCTCGCTCAGGCTGAATCAGCGTTTCTAACCGAAATTTGTATGTATGTATGCCAACATACACTAACTTCCTGTGTGAGGTTACTGTTTCAATATTATACTTAGATTTATGGTTAATGCTCAGTCATGCTACGTCTTTATTTTTAATAAGAAATATATGCGATATAATAATAATAATAAGATTAGTAAGAAATATTTATTTAGAAATAGAAATAAAAAATATTAGTTCATAAAAAATAATTTTTTGGAAGCAGAAATTAATACTAATATTAATTTTAAAATAATTTTTTTTTAAATTAATATTTTTTACCTAAACTTCGCATATTTTAGAACCACTAATCTTTAATTCGAATTTCGTGACTCATAATCTGATATCAATCATATCAAAATTCGTGCTTTGGGAGTTACTTGCAAAGATTTCCCCTTGATATTATATTATTACATATTATTGGAGCTAAGAACATATCTGATATATACGTATGTGTATATGTGGATATATATGTGAATATATTGGCGCGTGTGTATATATGTACATATGTATATGTGAATATGTGCTTAGCTTAAAGCTATCTTCTGCGTCATAAATGCACAATAATCAAAAAGCAGATTAGTCTACCTAAATTCGACAAGCCCAGGTGTGCGCTCATAATTTATGAATGCTAATGTCTGGGTTGAGCTTAGTTGCGAAACATATTTAAATACATTTATAATTTGTGCAAAATTTTAAATAACATTTATATGGAAACGCCCATTTTTTTAATTGCGTACTTAAATATTTATTTATATTAGGGTGGTTGAAAAATAACGAAATATGTTTCCATTGTTTATAAGAAGAGTTTATGAACATGAAATGCTAAACACATGACAGCTCCAACGAATATTTTTAATATTCATGTATATTAGGGTGGTTTAAAAATAACGAAATATTTTTCCATTGTTTATAAGAAGGGTTTATGAACATGCAAAGCTATAAGAAGGGTTTATTAACATGCAAAGCTACAAACATAACAACTGGAAACGCCCATTTTTTTAATTGCGTACTTAAATATTTATTTATATTAGGGTGGTTGAAAAATAACGAAATATGTTTCCATTGTTTATAAGAAGAGTTTATGAACATGCAAAGCAAAGACATAACAACTCCAACACATATACATATATATAGGTAAAATATGTATGGGTAAAAAAAAATATTTTTTTTTCGCTTGGTACTCTGAAAAACATGTTCTACATCTCTAAGAAAGTCTCTCCAAATGTGAGCAGTAAATTTCCTACGAAACTGTAAGTTTTGCAGTCTAAAATGATTTTTTTGTTGATCGGGTTATAGTAAATATTCTTAAGAAAAAAATGTGCCTTAATATAATCAATTTTCAACCATTAATATCTGTAAATGTATTAGATTTACGTAAAAATTGTACGAGACTTTTATGTAAAGCATTAAATTTCCTACAAAATCTATGGAAGGCAGCGAGATATGAATTTTTTTTAACCGATAATAAGGAAAATTTAGAAAGCTGTAAAGCGGTGGACCTTCCGAATAATTTTCGTTTAGTTGAATATGTATAACTTTGGTTAGAGTTGTTATGTTTTTAGCATTTAATTTAAATAATGCCCCCTCATAAACAATGAAGAAATATTAATTTTTTTAGAACCACCCTAATATATTTGCATATGTATATATTTAAAACAATTTTTGGAGGACCTTCCGGGCGATTTTCGTAAAGGTGTTTCAGACTATCAAAGAAAACAAATTTTTTTTGGAACCACCCTAATATATTTGCATATGTATACATGTAAAACAACTTTTGGAGGACCTTCCGAAAAATTTTCGTAAAGGCGTTTAAGCACCTATTTTTCAGACTATCAAGGAAAAAAAATTTGGACCCACCCTAATATATGGAGATGTATTTTTATGACATTTGTTGAATGTGTTATGTTTTTATCATTTACTAACTAATTCGATCTTATAAACAATGGAAAAAGATTTAATATTTTTAGAACCACTGTAATATATATGAATATATGTATATAACAATTTTTTGGAATTGTTATGTTTTTAGCGTTTCATGTTAGTAACCTCCTCATATAAACAACGCCAAAGAATTGCCAAAAGTTCGCATCAATGATAATGATACTTAGGTGTCATTAATTAGCAACAACAACTCGCAAATAAAACAGAATAGCCCGCAAAAACATACCTGCCGTGACACGAAAAATTGTAAAACTTCTTCTTGAAATATTTTCGTTTGTGCCTTGGCTATAAAGTTTTACAAACCAACCAAACAATTCATTTATTTACAGAGTTTCACATTTTTATCACTTTTTTAAACAGCAAACATATAAATTTTTATTATTCGTATGTTTATATTTTCGGCTATAATCGCGTAAGAAGTGTCTACGCCAATGAAGAAAAAGAATATGTTTGTATTTTTGCAAAATCGTGGAGATTAACTCAGACAAACAAGCTTTTCTACAAACATACACAACTTGGCTAAGATTTATGGCTTTATAAATGGGCTTACTAAAGTCGCAGGCCAACATATGAGCCGATATAGAGGCGCTGTAGACGCTATGACTCATGCGCGAGAAATATGCCACGCTGTGATAAAAAGCGCTTTGCAGGGAATTCTAGTGTCTCTGAAACGCTCTTCAAAATATTTACTCTACGAAGCGCTTAAATTAATTTATAACACTGTGCCATATTTGTGAAAAAGTAAACTCTTTTAAATACACATTTTTTTATGGCGACTTCTTTACTAAATTATGGTAATACGAGTAATTTGTAGTCAAAAATTCCATGCCGTTTCTCAGAACTAAATTCATATTTGTTTGACAACGTATATACCAAGAAAATTTTAACTATAGGAGAATAAGTATATTAGAGAATGTGTTGGAGTTTAGAGGCAGAAATTGCGGTTAACAGCTAAACACAAGTTTAGATAAGGTAGCTTAGGATATACAAATATCACAGCGTGTATATGGTATGACTCAATACCTGTGGCAAGGTTTCCTTTTCGTTACAGTGATCTCAGCACTTCGCATCCCCTAAAAAATGTGCTGCTTGCGCCGGCCGATGGTCTTAAGTGAACTCAATAGCTCTCATCTACTAAAAATGTGCTGCCTGCACCGGCCCGTATTCGAAAGTCATCTTTCATCCTCTAAAGACGTGCGAGAAAACCGCTCTCATCCCCTTAAAAATCTGCTACTTATGCTGGCTAGTGCTCTAAAGTGACCTCAATAGCTCTCATTCCCCTAAAAATGTGCTACCTTAGCCGGCTGGTGGTCTAAAGTGATCTCAGTAGCGCTCATCCCCTAAAAATATGACAGCAGAACGCTCTCTCAACTCATGAATCTGGTTGTGAGTGCTAAATTTATCTGCTCTTTCATACTTTTTGCAATCCTGACACGAGAAATCTTTTAACTATAATCTTTGTGTGATCGCTTTTTTCAAATATTTAATTACAGTTCAAGAATTCTCAACCACTTCATATCTTTCTTTAAACAAATGCTTTGAATTGCAAATTTACCTTGTCTTCTTTTTTAATTGACGAATTAATCTTTCGCCTTTTACCAAAGATTTCCGTTGTCAGTTGTGTTTAAGGGTTTTATCTGCTTTTGTTCAAATTTTTGTAAAAGGCTCGACTTTCCTTTCGTGGTTATGTTAGGCCAAACATGAATACATTGCAAGATACAAACTAGTATAGACGTTTTTTTCTTTGAGTTGGTTATTTTGACTCGCTTACTCTGCTCATAATGGGTCCTTCGCTAAGATTATCACTGTCGACAAATGCAGATAATTTTTGTGTAAACGATTTCGTTCCGACAATTTCGATTTTGAGGATGCCTCAAGTGCTGGAAGGAACGTGAAGCTTGAAGCCGATAGATAAAATAAATTTCCTCGAATAACAACTCGAGAGATTGCTGAAAGTTTCTTTTAAGCTATTTTTCTGAATCACATGAGACGTCTAGAATTAATTTCGAAGGGTCACAAATGGATTTCTCATGTTCTAACAGAAAAAAATTTGCTTCCGCGAAATAACGACTATGTTTTGTATATCAAACTTCTAAGTAATAATACATTTTTGAAGCGCATTCCGGCTGGCATCGAAAGGATTTCGATATTAACGATCGGTCGCTTAAAGGAAAGCAAAAAACCTGCAAAGACGGTGAATTGGAGACGTTGCTCGATGAGGATTCTTGGCAAACGCGAGAAGTGTTCACCCGTCAAGACCGTCAGGCCATTTCAAAGCGACTACATCTTCTGGGAATGGTGCAAAAACAAGGAACTTGCGGTTACCTATGAACTCAATACCTGGTACGGCACGATAATGTGATTCTGTTGCCTGACAACATGTGCCTCATGTTTATAAACCCTACATCTTCTAGAAATGGTTCAAAAACAATGAACTTGGGGTTCCTCATGTCCATAAACTCGTTTAAACCTGCCCGGAAACGCTTTATTCCCAGATATTGCAGCGTCTTTTATTATTTGTTAAACTCGATGGCATATTCGCTGGCTCAGAAGCAGTTCCACTCACAAGTCGACATCGAAAAATTGCTAGATTCTGGAATAGCATTACAAGATTAATGGTTTTACCATAAAAGTATTGGAGTGCTACTAGAAAGATGGGAAAAAGGTTCCAACTAGCGACGAGCAATACTTTGTGACCATTTCCTTACAAAAAAAATTAATTTTCATTGAAAAAAAAGCCAGAACTTTATTGCGAATTGTGAACGACTCAATACTTGAAAAATTAGCTGATTACTTGTCAAGATTCAGTTCGTTTCTTATAGAATTGTAATTAATCATGCTATGAATGCATTTTTCGACAGCCACAACATATTTCCTCTTTACTAACCGAAAACTAACAATTAATTAGCCACCAACCACTTTTGTGGCGCTTTAAAATGAAATTTACTACAAATGTGGCAACAATAAATTTTACACATTTTTCTTATCAAATCAGTCAGTAGTCAGTATCTTGACCACCCGCTGAATGCAATAGGGATTATCTGCTGCACTACATCTCTACTGCCGAACGCTTTGCTCAGTAAATGCATGCGCATGCGCATAGTCATATCTCTACAGGTTGGCGCTTCATTGCTGCTATTTACCTGCTAACCATACTAATGTCTTACTTGAGACAATCAAATGCAAGGGTTTTTGTTTTTGTGCACAAACCAGCCACCAACCCGGCTGGTGGTTGTCCGCAATAATAAATCAATTTGGAATTGAATTGAATACGAAATTCAATTGAAATACCGACGCTCGACAGACAAGACCAACTGCAATGATACTGATGGGAGTCAAGCATACAACATGTACATATTTGTGCCGCTCTACATATAGTCGTGGTATGAAATGTGTGTTGGTGAGTGTGGTTTACACCGCAGGGGTCTATTGATGTACTCCAACTGACTTTATTATGCCAGCTTGGCAGTGGAGTGACAATGAGCGGAGACAACTGAAGATGAATAATTGCATGCGGAGCTGTCAAATGTTTTGTGTGGAAGGGTGGTTATGAACAAGAGGGCTGGGAGCGACGTTGCGATATGCATACACGGACAAATATATAATTGTGATAGCTTAGAATTGAGCCATAAAGTCAGAGATATTATCAAAAAACAAAAATAAAATGTTAGAGAAATAATTGAGTTACAAATAATAAATTTTAATTAAACTAGAAAATGTAATTTACTCAAAAAAGACAGTCTGGCAGTTTATTGCTTAAAATTAAACACGATTCGCTCTTCTACAATACATTTTTGAAAATTTCGGTGCCTTAACTCAGTTTAAAAACCTCATATTTTTCCTTCGCTGTTTTATAAGTTGTATGCATTCATTAACGGCCCAACATTGCCTCGCAAGAAAAGTTGAGCCTTTGACAAAAATTGTTACAGACCTATTAGTTACTCCTCTCCACGGAAATCTTTAGTAAAAGGCGAAAGATTTATTCGACAACTGAAGAGAAGTGAAGGTAATTTTGCAACAGAAACAGCAAAGCATATGAGTGTAGAAATATATAAAATGGTTGAGAATTTTTAAACTGCAAAGAAAAAATTAAACATACCCTTACGCAGGCTACAAACGAAATGTGGTACTTGAGTGATCTTAATGGCATAACTCAAGGATCATACATTCAAGACAACCTTACACAAACAACATACGAAATGTGATCTCAGAGTGATCCTTATGGAGTAACTGAAGTACTACATTTAGAATGTTCAGTTAATCTGTAAAGATCACTCAGGGATGAAGTATCACATTTAAAATGTTAAGCTACTCCATAAGGTTCACTCAGGTATCACATTCGTGCGTTGTTTCTGTAAGGCTGGCAAAATATATAAGAATCCAGATAAAGAAGCGCACACAACGAGCAACTTGAGCTGACACTCAGTTCTCTGCCAATTATTTAGGGGATGATAATAATTTTTGTGATGCTTGCCAGTTAAGATTTTTGAAGAGTATATTACACAAAGGCACCACTTCCGTGTTGATAATTGAATCGTAATGTGATTTTGTTTGCAGAAGGACGCATAATATGATTTATTTAGATAAGTTAGTGCCGTGTTTTTCCCTTTACCATAAATCCACTTTCTTGGTCCTTTCACTGTTATGCTCTGCAGTGAGCGTTAATACCCTTTACAGTTGTATTTCTTATAACATAAAAGGGCATAAAAGGATCTCTATTTTGATTTTGATCAATCAGCTTATGAATCAGTGTGGAAGCTATATGCTATAGTGGTCCGATCTGAACAATTTCTGCTGTGGTTTGACTTAGTAAATAATATGTGCGCAATTTCGATAAGATATCTGGACAGATAACGAACTAGTTCATACAAGAACTTGAGTTCGATCGAACAGTTTGTATGGCAGCTATAAGCAATAATCAACCGATCTGAACAATTTCCTCGGAGATTATACCGTGGAGTTGGAAACTAATTCGTTCCAAATTTCATAAGGATATACCGTTAAATAAAAAAGTTTTCCATACAAGGACTTGAGTTTAATCGATCAGTTTGTATGGCAGCTATATGCTATATGCAACCGATCTGAACAATTTCTTCAGAAATTATACCATTGACTTAGAAAATAATTCAGGCCAAATTTTAGGAAGGTATCTGTACAAATAAAAATGTTTTCTATACAAAGACTGGATTTTGATCGCTCAGTTTGTATGGCAGCTATAAGGTACAGTGGTCCAATGTCGACAAATGAGCTGTTACTTTGGAAGAAAAGAAGGTATACGAAATTTCAGATCGATATCTCAAAAATTGAATGACTAATCCCCCTGTATGCCGATAGAATAGAAGACAGACGAACCCGACTAAATCGACTCAGCTCATCATGCTGCTCATTTGTACATAGTTTTATAGGGTTTCCAACGCTTCCTGCTGTATGTTCCAGATGTGGTGGGATACTAAATAATAGACTTTTTCAGTTTATATAAATGCTGGCTGAAAAGTTTCTGAAATATCCGAATTAGTTTCGCTAGCTTTACGAGCGTCACAGATTTTGTTCAGCCAACCTTTTTCACCAGTCGAGAAAATTATATATTTACGTAGATAAATAATACAGTTCTCAAGGCTGTTACCTTTTCGCATTAAACAAATAATATAATATGTATATATAATACAGCGAAAACTCATTAATGTTCAAATGGGAACAAAACAGGAAGTTAAAAGCGCAATAAAAGCATATTGTTTTTGTACGCCAGTGGACATATGTTTATACTTAATTGTGTGATATATAACTTACACACACAGTGCACTATAAATGTATGAATTGGTATAAACATATACTATGTATATATTCGTATGTTGAAAATTCTTTGTTGAAGTTGACAGGTAGACGAGCTGTGAGAATCACCCTGGAATGTATAGGTAAGCATGTACTGCCATATATACTTGTGATACTTGACATGCTTACATACAAATCTGCTTGTAGACACGCTGAGCAGCTTCAAATATGCAGAAACAAACTACGTCACCACATGTCATCGACTATGAACTAGTTCCGAACGAACTAGTTGTCAACTAGGCGGCATGAAACCAATTTTTAGACTAAATTTTTTTTGTTAAAAATGCAGCATACGTCTGCTGATAGCTTTTTCAATTGAACTCACCTAAAACAAACTAGTTAGTAGCTAGTTGTTTTCTGTACAGTGTTAGTAGTAAGCTACTAAAGCGAGAACATTTGCCTGTTGATTATTTTTTTCCACTAGTGCTAACACACGCCTGCTGATAGCATTTTTAAACTGAACTCACCTCAATGAAACTAGTTTGTAACTAGTTGTTTTCTATATAGTGTTGGTACTAATGCACTAAAGCGAGAACTTTTGCCTGCTGATAATGTTTTTCAACTTAACTCACCTCGATCAAACTCGTAAGTAACTAGTTGTTTTTTAAACAGTCATGGTACTAGTTCACTAAATCGAAAAAATGTATTTTAACATCCATACAGAAGAGATACCTGCTAAACGGCGCTAGGTGCGTCGCGCATTGGAATGTAACATTTTTTAATCAGTGTGATTCACCTCATTGCCATCTGAAGTACGAGTATGAGGCATCGTAATGTGGTTGCTAAGCACAGCCAAACAATGCTGGAATGTTAATTGTTGTTGATTTGTTATTTTTTTTTGTATTTGTAAATCATAATTTACACGCTTTGAGTAATACCGCTGGAGTTTCTGAGGTATGGTTTATTTTTAAAATTTCGCTTTCATGAATGGAATTTATATGTGGAATTTTGATTCGTTATAGGCAAACCGCAAACCAAAAATTTTTCACTGCTGACTGGTTTAAGTGTTTAATAGGTTACAGAGAATACTTTATGCAACTTTTGCGGAATTATTTCTCACTTTAGTCGGGTCCAAAATACCCAACATACCCTGTTCCTAAACGAACTTTTCATAGTAATCGTTGTTCTGTATTCAAAAACCTCAAGAACGAGTCCAAAAATATTCTTAAACTGTACATACTAAGATGAGAAAACTTCCAGTTGACTAAAAAAACAAGTTTCAACATCAATTGTTTTTGCTTTATTATTGAATAATTACTTAAACGTAATTTTATAAATAACGACAAAACTGCTGCTTTAAACTGAACTGCAATTTACTTTAATAAGTTATCAAATTAAAGCTATGGCTCATATAAACGTGCGCACATATACACGCAAATTTATGTGGAACTTATACTGAGACGGCGGAAATTAGGAATACGTTTTTAAATACATTGTAACTTAATAATAAAACTGAGAAATCGATGTTTATTTTGGTACTATACTTTTTCTTAAGCGCTGTGATAGAATTTAGTAGGGTTTTGTAAAAATAATTACTTTTGCAGTAATATTTAAGTTTTTTTTCTTAAAAGTTAAAAGATCTTTGGTTTTAGTATCTCTTATTTTGTATTTTTTACTTAGCTTATGGTTGGTTATCAAATTTTAACTGTTCTCAGTGCTAATGAAACTGTGCTCAGTTTACTTAATTCAGCTTTCTTTCATGTTATTGCATATTAACTCAAAGAGTTTTTAATTTGACTGATTTTCAATTACTTTAAACTGTTCCCAGTTTGGTTAGTACGAATATTGTCAAAATTATACTATTTAGTGCTTCGTTTAATGGTGCTTTTGAAATTTTAACTGTCTTCAGCAAAAAATTTAACTGTTCCCAGTTTTCTTATTTCCTTCTAATTAAAAAATTTTGCATACTAACCCGACAAAACTCAATTTGAGTGCTAAACATTTATTTTAAACTGTTCCCAGTTTGCTTAATACAAGTTTTTTGGAAATTATTCTTAATTAATGCACCGTACTTTTAATTTGGCTGATTTAGATTGATTTTAAATAGTTACCACTTTTATTTGCCTTTGTTCCAATCATGTTCTCTGGCGTTTTCTTACAATATGACATTTAAATCTTAACTTTATTAAAATACTGAAAAAAGTCAATAAATCCACCTAATACGTAGTATAGTTACATACGTTTCACAATAGCTAACATTTAAAGCTTTCCAGCTACAATTGTTTGCTGGCAAGTGTGGGTTGCATAACATGTTCAAAACTGTTCTCACTTTTACATACTTTTAATCAACTTGCATATGCTATAATCTAAGCATGACTTGCAACACATTAAACGCTTATATTATAGCTTAATTTTAAAAACTGTTCTCACTCACAATTTAAATGGTTTCAGTTTTTCAAGTAGTTGTTATTCATTGTTTGCTGATTTATTCGCACTTTACGTTATCAGCACTTAACAATATTTCAACCACTTAGTTCATAACTATCACAAGTATAAAATTACTCCGCTTCCCCAACTGCCTCCACCAAAAATCACACTTTCGAGCAATACTGCTCATTACTGAAGCTCTGCGTGTTGCTGCCATTGCTCGCCCGTTGCAGCGACGGCATGCTGCCATCGACGTCATGTCCCAACGTATACGGTGGCGGCGTCGGCACGATCTCGTTCAACGTCGTGCACGTATCCTGTCGCGGCAGCTCCACGCGCAAGCACGCTTGCGGCGTCTTAAATTCCTTTGTTATATAACGCGCGGTAATCAAGGCCATTGCAAGACCCAAGAGACCGCCACACAGCACATCCGACCAGTGATGCCAATTGTCCATAATGCGCGACAGCGCCGTGAACCAAGCCAACATTACGAGTGTGAACTGCAGAAAATGCCGCGTCAATTTCGAACCGCGCCAGGTGATCTTGTATTGCAGATATATGGCGACATAAGTGAGCGCAAAGAAGCACAAGCTCGAGTGACCGCTGGGGAAGGAGAGACGCGCCTGCCACACGTCTTCCGACGTATAGCCGCTGCCCACACAAATATAATTCTCAATGTAGCGATGCAGATTCTGTGGCGACTCGCAATTGCTGCCGTCGCTCAACTGTGGCTGACACACGCTAATGAAATGTGGACGCAGCCGTCCAATTGTGAACTTGCCGATCTCCGTCGCCTCCAACGTGAGTAAGCCACCAAAGGTAAAGTAAAGCGCATGCTGCGCGAATTCCACCAGCCACGCGGGTACTTTGTAGCCGAGCAGCAGCACCGTTTCACGTATGCGATCGCAACGATAGAAGAGTGTTAATTCGACTAGAAGCATTATCAACGCCGGCACAGCCAAAACAATTACACCGAGCATGACAGTGGTTATCGTATTTGGACGAAAAGGATAACGTATCGACTCGTCGTCGCAGAAGAAGCCGCGACGAAACGGTTCAAGCACAAACTCGCATATAAGGATCGGTATGCCGAGCACTATGAAGATGATTAGATCGGTCAGCAAGCTGCGCAGGAACCGGCGATCAGCGGTGGTAAGTCTATTGTCTTTCATGGCGCTCATGTATTGTAGATCCGCTAGTTTGATTTTTATGCTTTTTTCCGCGACTTTTAGTGAATCGATTGGATTGCACACCGCGTAGCTTTTTGGTAAGCTTTAATTGTTATTGTAAGCTTTAAAGTTAACTTTGTTGTTTTATTCTGCGAATTGCTGCAATTTGTTGCCAAAATATATTTTTTATATTCTTTTTCTTTTGTATTTCGTTTCGTTCGTGCACTGCGCGCAAGCTTTCCGCGTTCAGCGATGCGCGTCGTAGGATCGTTTGTGACTGAGCGCGCTTGCCTTCTTTTCAACTAATTTATTTCAGAAACATAACGCTCCCAGTAGTAATAAAACACAACAACAAATGCGTTAATAACTGAGCAAACTTTGACTGTTGACAGTTAATGCTTAGCTATATGCTTACGTTACGCTCTTTGGCTCTCCACGCGGCGCTAGTGTGTGTAGAACTTTTTCCAATAATATGCGCGCGCTTCGCGCTGATCGTTAAGTTAATTTAACTGTTGCTTGATTAACCCGGATTCGTTGATTACAACCACCCGCTAAAGTTTCATTGTCTACATAAAAATCTCTGATTGTTCTCTTTATGAGCGCGCACAAGCGAGCTCTGCGACCTTAATGTACAAGTGTACTACTGATACATATGTATATTGTGAATTTGCGCGTTCGTCCGACGCGCTGGCTGTCGCCTGACAAAGCGCGTCGCGCTAATCCTAAACCCGTACCCCAAACGAGTGGGTAACTTTAATTTTTGACTTTAGGAACCGTGATCTTTCGCTTTCGCGTCAAGCGCCTTCGTCTACAAATGTAGTTTGCTTGATAAGATAATTGAGAGACAACGCCAGTGGCGAAAATATACCAACGTAATACAAATATCGTAAAATATGATTACCCGTCGTTGTAAACAAAAGCGACGCGCTGAACAAGTGCTGCATACGCTAGTATAAAAATGTACTAAATAGTAACAAAAATTTATAAAGCGAAAAACGATAAAGTCAAAATAAAAGTCATGCAATGTACTTACGTGTCTAAAATAATAAAATGACAGACACAGATAACTTATGTGTTTAAGCGTAATGAGTAATCATAACGCAGTTAATAGAACTAAACTGGCAAACATGACTAATAACCGGCTATAAATATCCACTATTGTAGGAAAGCCTTAACCGAAGCGAAAAGCAAAACAGCAATGAAACTGAAAGCAAATGCCAAAGTCACGGCTTAACAGTAGCCGTCCAATTTTCGCACCAGCAAGCGCCAAATAGACGCGCGACCAGCCTATAGCGCTAATAACAGACACCTGCCGCCAGCCGCACTTGACAAACGCACCACTTTCTGTCACCCGCCCCCCTCCCGCGCTGCACACCCACACCTTGTCACCCGTTTGATCATTGCAAGTAATGCGTTCTCATGCCCTTGTTGGCCTCACATACTCGCATTTACTTGCGCTACCGCTCTCTCCTCCCGTAAATGGCGCTCTTTCACCGTTCGTTTGTTCACGTGTGCTTTGTTTTTGACGCATGTTTGTTTTGATACGAAAATTTATGACAACTGATCGCCCTGATCCTCAAGGGTAGCTTAAAATAATAAGTAATTTACACCTACTTGTCGTTTATGGTAATTATAATAAGTAGTTCACACCTACTTGTCGTTTATGGTCATTGTTTTATGATTGCGTAATTATGTTTTAAGCGCTCTTCACAGTTTTATTGATCGCTAGCGTGATCTTCGCTAACGCTGTTAATGAAAAGGTATTTTTGAAATAGCACTTAATTTTTTTTTTAAGCAAAAATATATTGGTTTTAGTATCTATTCTTCTCTATTTTGTGTTAAGCTTGTGGTTGCTTTTGAAATTTAATGAAACGTTAGTTTTGAAATAGTAGCATTATCTTTATTTTCTTAAAAGTTGAAAACACTCTGATTTTATACGTAGCACCTATTATTCTATATTTGGCCTTTAGCTTATGATTGTTTTTGATATTTTTAATAATCCCAATACTTGCTTTGTGGTAGTTTTTGTAATTTTAACTGTTCTCAGTACTAAAATAACTGTTCCCAGTTTTATGGATTACAAGCTTCTTGCAAATTATTGCACACTAACGCAACTAGTTTTTCAATATACTCATTTTCATTGATTTTAAACTGTTCCCACTCTTAAAGTGACTTTAAAACCAAGTTCGCACACCTACATATTTGTTTCTTATGGTCATATTTTTATGGTCTCGTAATAGTATTTAAGCCTCGTATTCGGGTTTACTGAGCTTTGAAGTGATCTTCGCGGACGTTAAAGAAATTTTTATATGAAATGTTATAGATAGTAGTTTTTTTCTTATCTATGTTAAAAGTGTTTTGGTTTTAGTATCTAGTCTTTTGTATTTTGTGCTTAGGTTATGTCTGCATCAGAAATTTCAACTGTTCACAGCTCTTTAATAACTGTTCCCAGTTTCCTATGTTAACTTTTCAAAAAATTTGTTAAATTAATTCGACGCGTTTTTAATCCAAGCCATTTCTATACATTTTAAACTGTTCCCAGTTTTATTTGTATACCTTTCTAGCAAACATTTGCAAACTAATTCGCTGAGTGTTTAAGTCAACTGATCTATAGTGATTTTAAACTGTTCCCACTTTGTAAATTACCTACTTCTAACCAAGTTTTCTACCTACAGGTTTTTTTATACTGTACAAACAAATTCTCTCACCTTCTTGTTGTTTTTAGTCACTGTTTTTTGATGGCGAAATAAAGTTCTTGCGTTTTCCTTCGTTTTATTGGTCTGTAGAGTGACCTTAGCGAACGCTGACGAGCTTTTAAATAATACCAGTTAATTGATTATCTATCGATCTGACATGATCGGCATCAATTAAAAAAATTTCGGAGATTTTCGAACGTTCCGCAGATTGTAGATCATCTATCGAGCAGGCACGATCGGCATCAATTACAATAAGATTTAGATTTATAATTAGATTATAAATCTGCAGTTTATAGTGTCATACGAGTATTATATCGTATATTCTCAACAAATATCGTGTTTCAATCAAACACAACCCCCACCAATTACAATAAAATCGCAGTTAGTCGGCCGCTCCGCAGAGTATAGTGCTATAATATTGTACATATCACTATAAAGATCGTCTGTCGATCAGACCTGTTAGGTTTCAATTACAAAAATTTCACTTATTCTCGTTTGAACGGCAGACTATAAGTACCGTTGTATACTATAGATACATATATGTATCTGTATCTTAATGTCTAGAAGGAAAAAATTAAGCTCGAAAAATATCAGCTTTGAAAGAATATAAAGCCCAGAGTGATTTGTCGTCTACTCTCTTATTCCGTCTGCAGTAACGAGAAGGAGACAGAATTCCATTCAGTTTTCCACAATGACTTTCAAAAGCTTTTTGATTTTTATATTTTAAAATATTTTTGAATTTGAGCTGATCATAGAACGTATTTTGTGAAATTTTACGGGCTTCCGAACCTCCGAAGTCATTTGAAGCGCATAAGTTCTCATAGCTGATTTCCGACACACAACTTTAAGTGCCGCTCTCAGTGCCAAACTAGTAAACAAATAACTGCGTGAAGATCTAACTGTAATGTGAGTAAATGAGCGTACATATGTATCCGCCAATGTCAATGGGTGACTAGGCTAGAGCGCACAAACGAACATAACATATACGCCGAAATACATACATATGTATATACATACATATACATGTACACATGTTGGTGTGTAAAAATATACGTTTATCATTGGCAATCTAACTTTGTTTCGCTTCTGTCTTCTTGGCTAGCGCTGGCAGACTGAGTGTGTCTTCTACAGAAAAAAAATGGGCGTTTGGGTGCGGACAGCAGTATTGTTTAACTACGAGTGCAAGCTGTGTTCATTCATAGCTAAAGGCAAATGGGGAGCGTGAGCCGTTTGGTTAATTAGATTAAAAAACTGAACTCGACCTCAAATTGAATGAATAAGTGTAGCTTTATTGAATTAATATATGCTGTTACAATTGTACATAAGTATATATGTATGTTAGCTATGACGATGGCTTTGCTGGTAGCTGCTTTTGTGGTTGTTGCTGCGAAGATGACGTCGTAAAAAAATAAATGATTTAATAGAAGTATTTCAAAATTAAAAATAGCATCTGTGACACTCGGCTATTACTTAAAAAACTCCACTGTAATTCTAATGATGTCGTATTGAGAAGTGCGAAAGGCGTGACAAATGCGATGCGTTGCAGATTGACGTTAATTTTCGAAAGAAATTATCATGCACTTATAAATTGCTTAAACTATAATAATATCAGTGCTGATAACGGGGATTTTTGTTGTACTGTATACTTAACCTACGGGGGTTTACTTTAGTGGAAGAAAAATACTAGTATAGAGATCAAGTTAGAGATATATTTCACTATTATTTGTGGGAAAAGAGAGGCGAATCAAGCTCATAAAACAGCAATGAGTCACAAATGTTTTGCTGCTAAATCAAAGTTTGGAGTAATAGGTTGTTAAAACTCTATATTTACAAAAATATGGCTCTCAAGCTATTTGTCAATGTCTGAGAAGAGTGTGGAACCAATTTTCAGTTTTGATTTTCTATAGACTTATACTCAAGTCTTAGCAAAAGAAGTAGCTACAACGATCACCGTTTTTGCTACAGTACATTAAAACTTAAAATAAATACATTATATCAGTTCTCAAGGATTTTTTTTTTGCCAAAATTCGTTTTTTTTTTTAATTTAATAATTAAGTGAGACACTGACCATGGCGTCCCTCCAACTTTTCGATACCATTTTTGGAGTACAATTTGTACTTTGAGTCAAAACCACCTCAAGTCACCTCTTCATTTGACGAACATTTTTTTCCATCAAGCATTCTTTTGAGATCTGAGAACAAAAAAATAATTGCTGCGGGTCAGATCTGGGGCATACGGTGGAAGCCGAAGCAATTCGAAGCCCAATTCATGGATTTTCGCCATTATTTTCCCTGATTAGTTGATGAAACAGCACTTTCTTTTTTTTCAAATGCCGCCATTTTTAGGCTCTTTCGGCCTTTAAAGAATAATATTTTACGAACACAGAAATTACTTGTATCCCTTTTTGTTAATAATAAAAGATGCTTCACTTAATATGATATAATTCCTAAACCAATTATTCGACAGCTACCAAATTATACAGGTGCCTGTTACAGGTTAGGACTACCATAACTAAAACTAACATGGTTGTTATTCGAGTAGCGCTATCTACATGTCAGTCCGGAGACTTTTCAATTGGCCTGTAATATTTGATTAGCTAATTTTTATATTCGGTCACCATTTTCTTGTCTATATGGAACATACATATTTACGTTTTGCGTTCAAAAAAATATACAAAAAAATTAAAATTTCCGAATATATTGTAAATATTCATATAAAATCGAGCATTATCCTTTATTTCAAAACGAAAAAGAAAGCCGAATTGCTTAGCTCCGAACTCTTACGTAGGAGAATTCACCGAGCGCAAGCATCAAGGTCCCTTCGTCTTTCCACATCTTGGCTCGCCTACAAAGAAACAGTAAGGGTGACAAACGAGTCCTACTGTGTACATAGCTCAAGCATATTTCCACATGCGTCTTATTTCTTTACAATTCTCACCCTCTTTAAGTTATTTCTAGCTTATAACATTCAGTGTTCGCTATGTACAGTTACCTTGACTTCTCTTCAGTTGTCGAATAAATCTTTCGCCTTTTACCAAAGATTTCCGTGGAGAGGAGTAATTAATGGGTCTATAAAAATTTTTGTCAAATGCTCAACTTTCCTTGCGAGGTATTGTTGGGCCGTTAACAAATGCTTACAAATATTAGAAATTTTAATTTTAAATAAAATTTAATTAATTAAAGTAATACGTTTTCTGCAAATAATAGTTTTAAACTATATAAAATCAATAAACTTAAGCTTAGATAGATTTGTGTAAACTAAACCTATGAAGTGTATTTTTATTTGCTAAAACTTGAATAGGGTATATTAAGTTTCTCTATAACATATACGCGAACTAGTCCCTCAGTCATTGAGATGTCGGTCCGAAATTTTGTAATTTTGTTTTTTTTCAAAACAAGATTTTTTTTTTATAATTTTCAAAAAAAAAATTATATTTTTTCGATAATCAATTTTTTTATCCGAAAAAGTCTTTTTTTTATTTTTCAGTCATATTTTCGGCGAAATTTTACCATTTTGTTCACAATTTTCATCGAGTTTCTCAGAAATTTATTTTTACCTTTATTTTGAAATACAAATTTTTGCTTTCAAGAATTTTTTTTTCAAGTTTTGTTAGATTTTTGAAAATCTTTTATTCGAGTATTTTTTTAATTTTAATTTTCATTGTGTTTTTCTGTAATTTTTTTTATTATTTTTGTTTTAAATACATTTTTTTTCAAATACTTTTTCTCCAAATTTTCAAGTTTTCCGTCAAAAATTTTTTCCAAATATTTTTCGAATAAATTGTTTTTAGAATTCTCAATAATTAATTAATAATAATAATTTTTAGTCAAAATTTTTTTCCAACTATTTCTCGAATAAAATTTTTTCAGAATTCTCAATGTTTTTTCGCGGAAAATTCTTTTATTTCAAGTTCTTTTTCAAAAATTTTCCAAATATTTTTCGAATAAGATTTTTTCAGAATTCTCAATGTTTTTTTTAGGCTTAAAATTTATTTCTAGTTTTTTTCAAAAATTCTTTCCGACTTTTTTTGGAATAAAATATTTTAAAAAGTATCCTAGATTGTTTCAAAGAATTTTTTTTTTTTTTGTTATGTTCAAAATATTTTTTTTTTCGTATAAATTTTTAAATATTTTCCGAATAATTTTTTTTCCAATTTTCATAGGATTTTTTAAAGAATTTTTTTTTAATTATTCTTATATTCGATTTTATTTTTCGAATTGGTTTCGAATGCAGCATTTTTTATGATTTTAAAATTTTTTTAATTTTTTCGATAGTCCAATTTTTTTATTCGAATAAGTTTTCTTTTTTATTTTCAGTCATTTTTTCACCGAAATTGTAAATTTTTTGTTACAATTGTCATCGTGCTTTTTTGATTTTTTTTTTCAAAAAGACGATTTTCCTTGTTTTTTTTATAATAAACTATTTTGATTTTTAATTTTCATAGACTTTTGCTCAAATATTTTTCGAATAACGTTTTATTACAATTTTCAATGATTTTTTAATTTAACATTTTTTAATTCTAGTTAAATAATTCTTTGCGTAATTTTTTTTCGAATATATTTTTAAATCTTTTTTTCAATTTTCATAGAATTTTTCAATAATTTTTTTACTCTTATTTTCAAATTTTTTTCGAATGCAATATTTTTTACAATTTTCAAAGATTTGTTCAACGAAATATTTTTTTATTTCTTTTTTTCAAAATTAGATTTTTTTTTTTTTTTTTTTAATATTTTCTTTAAATCTGTTTTAAGCATATTTACCTTAATTTTTTTTAATTATATTTTTCTTTTTTTGATTTTCTTAGTTTTATACATAGTAATTACACGCACTTTTCACTTTCTCACATTTCGATTAAATTAAACATGCACATGCGAAGGCGCTTACTCACACATACATACACAGAAAATAATTAACAGCGTAGAAATAATAAAAAAGTTATAATAAAAAAATAAACTGAATTTACTTAAGCTGTAGGAAATTGATACAAATATGAAATATGAATGAAGTTGCACTTGCACACACACATCAGGTACCTGCCTGCTTGCGCGCGCTCATTGCAAGCTGAGCTCCGGCGCTTTTGCTGATCTTATTTTTCGCGCTCGACTGCCTCGTATCGGTTTACGACTCTCGCCAATGCTATTTTATTTATATTGTATATGTACATATATATTTTTTGGTAGTCTGCTTTTATTGGCTTTGTTGTTGTTGTTATTTGTACCTCGGCTCTTATTGCCACGCTCAAGTGCACAAAGCGGTTGGCGGCTGTAAGTACACAGCAGCTCGGCAATAAGCATTTTATTGGCCAATAATTTGCTGGAAAATCGCAAAAATTTTATTGCTTTCATTGTACACGTTGTTGTTGTTACGCTTAACTGTTTTTTTCTGCTTCGTGCTTTCCTTGACTGGCAATTGATGCCACCCGGCGGTTTTCCTTAGTCTTGCGGTGTATCTGTTGTTCAATTAGTACTGTGGTGGCTAGTCTGCAGTTTTATTTTACTTAATCGCCAGGCTATTATTTAGCGCTGAATTGTGATTATGGTTAATTATTTTATTTTTAAGTTTCAAGTGTCCATATTTTTAGGTTTGCTTGGCTTTGTATATAAATTAGGCAGGAAAGCACGAAACATGATTTCCGCAATTAAAGTATGAAAAAAAATTGCTGAAAATTTTATAATTTAATGGCTGTAAAAAATTTTCCTTTTCCTGTTGCAAATCATTACATTCAAGAGGGAAGTGCTGAGATGATTTTTTCTCATCTTCCTCCAAATAGTTGAAGCAGCCGGTATGCGGAAAGATGTTGATTCTTACTGCACGAATCCCGATCGGAATGTATCCAGTTAGAATTCCGATGAGGATTAAGAGATGGTCCTTGATGAGATCGAAAAGTTAACTAGGCCTCTTACGATTTACGATGTGCCAGGAGGACCTTGCGACGGCACGGCTGGTGTTAGTTGTCCAGCGTCTGCTGAGCTGGTCTGAGGCTCAACAGTCCAGTAGTGAACCATGAGAATCCAACGTAGCTCGCTATTGAAACAGCGGTGTAATCCTCTCTAAAACTTGCATCTCACTTTTCTCGAAACTTGTTTTAATAGTCGGTAATTTATGCGAAAGCTGAACCGTTCAACATAAAAGCTTCACGCGATCTTGTCAAATATATTTGTCAGGTACTGACTGAAAGAAAATTAAAAATAATAATAATTTCGAATTTTTACACTATTCTGAAGTGTAAATTTATAAATACGATTTTTTCGAAAAACTGAAATTTGGCCAAAAATCACAATTTCGAAAGTTTTCGAAATTTTAATTTGGATCTTTGCTTGTACGCAGCTGTTATAGTAATAAACTAATTTTTTTCGGAAAATCTGAAGATCAACTATGTCTTCAAGCGAATCCAAAACTTTTTCGAAAATTTTAATTTCGATTTTTCGAAGATAATACTTTTGTTACAATTTCCGTAAACTTTTGCACCGAAAAAAGTTCATTTTTAATCGTTTTCGATAATTCTATTCTCGATTTCTTTTTCGAATAACGTATTGTTTTGCAATTTTCGTAGATTTTGGAGAAAATTGTTTCATTTTTTTAGATACGATTTTCTCTATTTTTCGAATAAAATATTATTTTGTACAATTTTAAAATGATTTTGTGGTATAAAGCTTTTTTATTTTCAAAAACTGGATTTTCGGTTTTCTTTCAAATAAAATATTTTTTACAATTTGATTTTTTTCGAAAGTTCGATATTAAAATTTTTTCGAAAGTACGATTTTCAATTTTTTTTCAGATACAATGTTATATTAACAATTTTCGTCCATTTTTTCGCCAAAAATTTCTTATATTTTTCGAACTTTCGATTAATATTTTATTACAATTGTAATCGATTTTTTTGTCAAAACACTTTTTATTTTTATTTTCAAAAATTCAGTTTTGCTATTGTTTCCAATTAAATATTTTTTTTGCAATTTGCAACAATTTTTTCACTGAAAAATATGTATATGTGACGTGGTCTACGAAAAGAGGAAAGGGAGCTAACGTGCGAAAACTAGTTTTCTGGGAAACAGCTGTTAAAATCTCATCTTCCATCCGAATCAACTAAAAAGTGAAAATTGATTTTTTGACACCTAAGCCCCCTTTCCGTAGACCAGGTCACATAAAGGGGCTAACGTGCGAAAACTAGTTTTCTGGGAAAAGCTGTTAAAAATAGTCGTCAATTTCTCGTTATCTCATTAATTGTTCTCCTTTTTTTTGACACCTAAGCCCCCTTTTCGTAGACCAGGTCACATATAATTATAGATTTTTTCGTTGAAGGTTGTTTTAATTTTATTTTATTTTGCCAAAAATTCGGTTATCGATTTTTTTTCGAATAAAATATTTTTTAAAATTTTCAATATTTTTCACCGATATATTTTTTTATTTGGTTTTTGAACTTTTTTTCGAATTCAATGTTCTTTAAAACTTACAATATTTTTCTTTATTTTTTCAAAAATTCGGTTTTCGAATGTTTTTCGAAATTTCACTGGAATTTTTTTTAAATTGTTTCTTTTCAAAATCCGATTTTATTTAAGTTGCAATACTTTTTCATCGCAATGTTTTAATATTTTTTTAAATCGCTTTTCGAATTTTATTTCGAAAATTCCATTTTCGATTTTTTTTGTAATAAAATATTGTTTTTTACTTACTTTTTTTTCACCGAAAATTGTGTTATTTAAAAGAATCGACTTTCGTTTTTCTTTCGAATTAATATTTACTTTTTTTAAAAATAAATAATTTAAATAATTTGTATTTTAACTTCTCGGTAAAATAGCAGAGAATATACTTTACGCTTATATACTATATGCACTTAATTACACATTTACGTTTGATATCCAACTTGCCTATTTTTTTATTGTACCCAATCAGACGCCTAAACTGTCGAGATTTCAATTGACTTCGAGATCTATTCATTAAGACCATGCTACAAACCGCTTGTGCCCAGCGAAAGAGACATTCAGACTATTACTATGCCAAAGCAAAAACACACGCAACGACTAAACCGGTAAACCGCGTCACTGGTTGCATGTAACGCAATGATCAGTGAGTCGCTCGCCGGTGCAAGGCAATTACATGCGCTTTGCTGAAGCGCGCCAAAATGAGTTGTGCGCAACGCTTGTAAGTGAGCTGTCTTCACTGCCATAAAGTCGGAATAAAATAATGCATTGAGAATATTAATTTTGCAATGGCGCCAAATCGCTTGCAATGAAGTGTCCATACAAGTATATGTGTATGCATGCAAGTGGAATTGCTTACCGACTTCCGCAGCGCAACTTGAATAATAATAAAAATGAGAAATAATAAAAAGTTAAGTTACACCCTCATAACTCCGCAATTTCGCAGTTGCTGACATTGTACTTCCTTTTATCTGGCGTTGATTGGCGCTGTCGCTGCGATGAGTGATGCGCCGGCGCTGTACACAAGTGCGCTTGTGTGTTTATTATGTGTGGCCGACGGCGGGTCATTCAAAAGATCAGCAACAAGTGCTTACAAGCCTCCACTTATGCATACAAGCAATTTACAGAAGCTGCCCAGCCGCAGTTGTGCATGCCTCGACCCCGAAAGGCGTGCGAACGCTTGTCAACACCCAGCCAGTGAGGGTCCATTAACAACCTACGCGTCGACTAACAATTTTTTGTGTTTTTTGTTGTTGTTGTTGCAAATAGTTGTGACTTCTTGTTGCAAAGCTGCTGGTTAACTGCTTAATGTATTCGTAGTTCCTGCTGCTTAACCGGTTTTACTCACGACACACTTAAACATAAGCAGTCATACTTACCGATATTGTTCGGAGGGAAGAGCGGTGGACACATATGAAATACATATGTATATGTGCTTAATTGCTGACGTAACGCTCATTTGCTTTGGTACTGCTTAATTTAATTCTTTTGAATTTCTTGAGTACTTCAACTGATCGTCCGGAAGCTTGTGGAACGTAAGCTTAAGGTTCTTATTCTATAGAAGCAATTGCTCTTACTACCAGACGTTGCGAACTACAAAGTGGAAAGCTTTTACGTCAGACACTTGTTGATTAAGCTTTCAACTATTTGTTTGCGGTTTTCTTTGCTTACAAACACACATATCTATTTATAAGCAGCTCTGTGACGAAACCGTGGGCTTGTAGAATATATGACTGTGCATAAAATATATTAAATCTTGACACTGCAAGTTTCTAAACAAAAATTACCCCAAAATAGAGGTAAAAAAGTCACAAAATCTTTTATGTAAATAAAAGTTTAAGACATATAATTTTATTCAGTAATGGAAATTTTTAAAATTAAGCAAAAAAAAAAATGAATTTGTCCCACTGTGCTTTTATTTATTATCTCACAATATTTTTAATTATAATTTTTTTAATATTTAACTTCACCATATTTTCAAAAAGAATTTTTAAAAATCATAAAGTATTTTATATTTGCTCCCATTTTAATTATTATTGTTGTAATTTTTTTATTTAATTTATATTTAAATTTTTATTTATTATATATTTTATAAAAAAAAAAAATTAATTTAATAAAAAATTTGATATTTTGTCCCACTGTGCTGTTATTTATTATCTCGCAATATTTTTAATTATTACTTTTTCATTAATAACTTCAACATATTTTCAAAAATAATTTTTAAATTTCATTTAAAATATATTTACATAAAATACAGTGGGCTCTTTTATTTATTACCTCGCTATAATTTCAATTATTATTTTTTCATATATGTATATGGTTAACATTTTCATACAGAAATTTTAGATTAATAAAAAATTGCTTATTTTGTCCCATTGTGCATTTACTTATTTACTTCTAATATATCCATTTTGTTCCAGTGTGCAATAATTTTTTATCCTTCTATATATGTAACCATTATTTCCTCAAGAATAATTTTACCATGTATTGAACAAACTTTTTAATTTCACAAAAACTGTTGTACTGTGTCCCACTGTGGAATTATTTATCATTTATCATCTTAAAATATTTTTAGCTACATATTAAAAAAAAAAAATTTCCATGTCTTCAAAACAATTTTATATCACAAATAATTTCATATTTTGTCCCACTGTATTTTTATTTATTATTGCGCAATTTTGAATTGTTTTAATCTTGGAAATAATTATATCATGTGTTTAAACTTTTTTTTTAATTAAAAAAAAATTATATACTTATGTATATACCCACTGTGCATTCATTCATTATATTTCCATATTTTCAGTACTTATTACGTCTTAAAATAATCTTTACATATCTTCAAAAAAAAATTTAAATTTCACAAAAATATTTATATTTTGTTCCACTGTATATTCCTTTATTATTTTCAATATTTCCAACTTCCAATCATAGAATATACATATATTAGTCAAGCCTCCAAAAAAGAAATTCCAAGGGTTTTTGCTTATAAAATGTAATAATTTGTCCCACTGTGCATTTTGTATCTCCCCAAATTATTAATTATCGGGTTTCTAAAAATAATGAAACTTAATTTTTTTGTTAAAAATTCACGCATTATTAAAAATGGAACTTTACAAATTGTTTACAAAAAATTTATATTTTTTCCACTCTTCGTTTATTTTTTTATCTTTCAACATTTTCATTAATTTAAAAGCTTGTCCCACTGTGCGTGTATAAATATCAACTATATTCTGTACCTATTTTTTCTTTCCTCTATCTTAAAAACACAAAATATTTTTGGTCATAAAAATTAACAACTTGTCCCACTGTGCATATATGTATCAATTTCAATAATTTTCTCGTCCTTTGTCTTTTCATCATATTTTTAAAAAATACTTGAAATTTGTTTGGTAAAAAATATTTCGTCCCACTGTGCATTCAGCATTTTTCACTATATTCCATTATCGGTTGTGAGAAATAGTTTTAGCCTATCTTAGAATAAAGAAACTTAATTTTTTTTTGTACAAAAATTTTACATTTCGTCCCACTACAATTTTATTATTCCTCACTAGTTTTCATTCTTGATGTTATAAAAAATTTAAATTTTGTTAAATTGAAAAATTAATAAAAATAATTTTTTTTTTCGTCATACGTCATTTTTGCCTAGTTTCCGAAATAGTTCTACGGTAGTAAAGAAACTGAAGAGCCCAATTGTTCGTAGGTTTCATATTTTGACCTACTGTGCGTTTATAGCCATAATGTTTTGTTTGTATTTCAATTGATATTTTTGAAAATTAAATTTCTCAATACATTTTTTTGGAGCTTAATTTAAAGCCATATAATTTTCCTTAATACTATAAAATAAATAAATAAAAGTGTTTACATTTTTCAATATTTTTATTGACTGCAAAAATATAAACTTCTTATAACATAAGTTAAATATTTTAAAATAATTTTCATAGCCAACTTAAATTAACAAAGCATTAATAAACCTAAATTCATCAATAATATTTCGCAATGCGATTAACACCATAGTATCCATAAATGCGCGTAGCATCGTCGCGTGGCTTGCGTTTTTTCACAGGCAAACTCTTGAAGACATCTGCCACGGCCACTGTGTTAAAGGCTGCCACAAAAAAGCCCAAGCCCGCACCCGCCAATAAGTCGGTCGCATGATTCTGGTGCGTATAGAAACGCTCAATTGCGACCAGCGCGGCCAAAATCAGCAAACCGAATTGCAACAAAGTTCTCAACACCAGTAGCGCGCGCGCAGCCAAACGCGCTTGCAGATAAAACACAATAAAGCACATGGCATAAAAGACCGTAGCTGTGTAGCTGCTGGGGAAGGATTGCCGCGCCATAGCCAACAACTCCGCCGAGGCGGCCAACTCATAACACTCATAATCCTCAATATAACCCCTGGTGACGTTTTGCGCATACGGCGCTTCAAGCCGCTCACAAGCCAAACCACCGCCCAGCGTCTCCAGCAACTGCGGCTGGCAGACGTCAAAGAAATAAGGGCGCAAGCGACCGACAAAGTTTTTCGTAGCGCGCGCAGCTATCAGCACGAGCGCCAAACCAAAGAAATAGATGCCAACAATCTTGTAGCACTCGCTCACGAAGGTCGGTATGTTGACGCCAACGAATACAAATTGCTGCACGCCAGCGCGCTTCGTGCGCACGCTTGTCTCGGATTTACCTGAAGCGCGCACGGCCGCCCACAACATCTCCACCACCAACATAATGGCAGCGGGTAAGGCGATCACCGCAATTGTAATGTGTACGCGACTAAGCAGCGAAGCGGTGTAAGGGTAGCGCAGCGTTGCGTCGCTGCAGAAGAAACCGCGGCGTGTGGTGGGCAATAGTTTGGGCAGCGCAATGAGCGCGACGCAGCAGAGCGCAATTAAAATCACAACATCGGTTATGAGCCGCAACAGCAGACGTGAACTGGGCGTTTTGCACATTTTTTATTGAGAATATTAGCGCGCGTGGCGCAGCGGTTAACGCGGAGTGGTAGAGAATTTAATGCGTTGTAAGACGCGGCGCGGTGAGGCGACGCGTTCGTTCTTGTTTAGTTTAATGCGCAATGTCTGCTTTGCTGATTGGATTATTTGACTTAATTAGTTGTCGCTTTTGTTGTATGTTCGCTGCTACGCTGTTGTTTGTCTACTCTTTGAAGAATAGCTGCTGTTAGTACACTTAATGCCGTTCCCGTATTTTCTTTTTTTTTTTTTTTGTTTTGCGTTGCGGCGTTCTAAGCTGTTTATTTCCGGTCGCTTACTTGCTTTCAATTATAATTGAACTATTTGCTTGTCAAAATGTGTTTCTACGCTTTTAAGTTAATTCAGCAAATGAGCGTCATTAAACGCCTGCCAGACGCGTCGAAGCGGCACCGAAGACTGAAGCAACGAACTTGTCGAAATTTGTGAGAACGCGCCGCGCGGCGATGCTGCTGGCGGTCGGAGCATTTTCGAAAACCAAATTTACATATGAATATTGCATTTGAATTTGAACACTGTTCGGCTCATCCTCTTTACTTTTAGTTTTGTAAGCGTTGTTGACAACCATTGGCAATCAAATGTATGTATAAAAATTTCGTAAAAAGCGCCTAACAATAAAAACAAACAATACAATATTTAATAAATTCACTAAACACTACAAAAACAAAATCAATAGCAGCAAGCTAATATACTGCTCAAGCGTAAATATATATCAGCTACAACAACACGCAAATAATAACAACAAACGCGCGTTAAACAGCTATTACAAATACAAAGTAGTGAACCGGCTCACAACAACACATTGTAGGTGCAATAATAAATAAGTTCAAACAAACAAATGACAACAACAACAATGCACATAATAACGCTACAACAAGCGTCATTTGAAATAATCACCTACCTACAATAACAACAGCAACAACATGTAAGCTTACGACAACACCGACTGTATCGAACACCCAAATTCAGTCATACGCTGCCAACAATAACAACACATAAGTTTCACAACAATTGTATTGCCTCCAATACAAACAACAATAGCAAAGCATTAGATTTAAATGTCACAAGCACAATAGCAAAAACAACACTGATGTAGCAAGAAAAAACGCTCCCATGAAAGTAATATTCCCAGGCATAAACAAACTTGTTCTGCTAATCGGCGATCGATGCTCAAGAAATTGAATCAAAGCAGCTTACCTGCAAGTGAGCCGGTAGGAAAAGCAAGATGTGTGAGTTGGAAGGCAGCTGCCGGCACTTGGTGTTGTTAGGGAGGCGCTAGCTTCATTATAAAAACCCAAAGCACGCATTGATGTATCAAAATGCGCTCGAAAACAACGCGACAAGAAAATTTTTGAAAATATGAACCCATTAGCAGTTTTTTTATAGTAGGAGAAAGCATCGAAACCGTAGGGCGAGACTTTCATCCGCTAAACCTAACCTACTTCCAACTCATGTCTCTCCCAAGGGACTACTGGATTAAGCATTACTTCATTAGCACCTTATAGCTTCGGGTTTGCAAGCAGAGCGACAGATCTTCAAAAGTGTGGTATACACAGAGATCATTATGCAGCCTTTTCACAATTGGATCGAAGTTAAGAAGGTGTGTAAAAGTTAGACTTCTATCGGGAGGTCTTCATCAGCTCTGGTTTTAAGCTACCAGTTCACTGTGACGACTCTCAAGCGGTGGTGGCTGAAATCGGCGTATTCTGTCGGGAGTTCTTCAACAACCTACTTTTAAGCTAAAACACCACTGTGACGACTCTCAAGCGGAGGTGGCTGCCATCAAGGTAGCGGTAAATATATACTGCCCAAAGTGTAGTCTAATTCATAGAAGTGTTCATTCTGCTGACTGTCCACATGATTAGTCAAGGAGTGCATGACCTCATTCGCAACATCCTCAAGTTTTTTCATATTACACTTGTCCGTAAACACAGTCAGCGCAGAATCGCCGGAAACTGCAAAGTGGTTGAGTTTGTTAGGGAACGCATCCTTACCCCAATCTCATCCGATTGCAAGAGAGTCGGTTTTCAGATGTGCTCTTGCTGGATCTATGGACCTATAATGAACTTGCCAAGAGATGGATAAAACCAGCATTTATGCGACTGCGAGTTTCAGCTAGCCAAAAGTGAACCGTAAGCGGTTCTCCGAACTACTTGGACTTGACAAAGTCAAACTCGCCGCTATTTTAAGGTATTCTAATTGCACACTCTTCGATAAATATAAAATCATCACTGGTCATATATGTAAGAGTAGAATCCATAGTTTAATTTTGGGATCCATCTGAGTTAATAAAGTGACTTATTGAAAACAAATGCCGCCGAGATCACGAGCGTCAATTCCAAGCATAAAATAGTTAGTTATCATAGCACGTTAACAATTGACGGTTTCGTTTTCACTGGCATCATTTCTGAAGTCGCCGATTCCACTGGCCCACAAACCATACCGAACCGTTGTTTTTTCTGTATGATATGGCAGCTCTTGAATTTCTTTAGGTTGTTCACAAATGACACGAAAACTTCGAATCTTCTTGGAACTTTTCAAGAGCACATAAAGTGAAGCGAAGTCGCTTGAGAAGGTCGAGCGGCTTCAGTTCTTGCGCAAGCTTTATTTTGTAGGCTTTCAATTTAAGATCTCGATGTAAAAAGCGCCAAGCCGTGCCATACGTCAGTTCCAGTTGCTGCGAATGGCACCGAATTGATTCTCCAAGGTCTTCGTGGTCTCCACTCTCACCTACGGCCGCTATATTTTCTTCACTGCCTACTGGACTTGGTATATTCGGTCGAACATTATCCAACAACGAATGCTGAGTCTCAAGAAGGGCGATGGTGTTGCGAATAGGACGCACAGTAGGCTGATTATGTTGGCCATAAGTTCATGTTCTTTAACGTGAACTTTCATAATAAAGTTGAATGATTTGTAAAAAATGTTCAGACGTAGATCTTCCCATGATGAAATGTCAAACAATAGTTAACAAAACTTACATGACAGCTTGTTACGACTCACGCGTGATCTGTCAAAAAAATGATGTTGAAAAAAGTTCCTCAACTTGAATCTCACGTTATATATAAATGTGAAAAAGTTAGATATTACTTTACTTAAGAAGTTTTAGGTACTCCTTACTTAATGTAAACCATTGTATTAAGCGTGATCTTGTTCCTCCGTGGACCACTTCCATAGACATATTTTTGCTCCTATAGGGTCTGCAACTAGTTCACAGCTTACCATACGACTTTCAAGCGCGACATATGCAGATCAGCGTATAAATATATATGCTAATTAATAACTTATTTAAAATGCGCACAAAAAATTCTTCGGTGACAACAATACAGAAAGGTTCAAGCGAAACACAAGAAACTAAATTTCAAATTCAATGCATAGTCCAACTAACCAACGAAGGTAAATACAAGCGCGTCTATAAATACACACGCCCATAAATAAGCTGGGCGAAGAATGTGGTTTGGAAAGTTTGTGCGACCAAAAGCGCGCCGTCCAGCGAGCGGCTGCACCACGTGCTGGCCAAACAACAAACCAGCGGCAAAGACGCCAAGCAAACGCGCCGAGATCAATGCTTATACGAGTATGGGAGGCGGCAGGCAGGCAAGCGTGTGGCTGTGCGCAGCTGAGTGCAGGCGCTCAAAATTTGAAGTTGATTGAGTAAACAGCGCATGGAAAACGGCGTGCGGCGTGTGTGCCGACTATAGCTGTAAATAATTTATTTTTGCAATTTTACAATAACGCTGACGTTACTTTTTTGGAATTTTTGCAGCTTGTATAAAAAAGCGCCAATTTCGGCAGCTGTTCTTAGTAGAATTTTTCAGTTATTTTAATTTAATGGCTCATAATTCTCAGCTTTGTTATGCTAACTAACTGTATGCGTCTCATTAAATCAGCTATAGCGGTACAGCAATTTTCTGAAGCTTTGCACAGCGCGCAATGACCTTTACATTGTTTGTCGTATTCAAATAAATTAAACAATGCATAAAGAAGACGTGTAAAATAATTCTTTAAAATTGTTTAAAATTTGTTTTTTTTTTAATATTTTTTGCCAACAAAAATTCTTTTCTGTCATAATTTATGCGTTCGGCTTTCGTAAGCGCTATTAGCCTGCGCGCTGCGCAGTTGCCTCTGGCCAATAATTAACAGTGATTTGACACTCAGTTTTGGCTACTGATGTGCGCTTCGGTAGACTTTGCTTGCGCAAATAAGAATATGCCGCAACTCATTGTTAATATTTTCCCTAAAAGCTTTCGTCATCATCTTCACGCTGATGATGAGCAAAATTTTGTAATTTTTAATTTCCCAAACCACAGCATCAGCGCCAATTCAGCTGAAAATATTGCTGATGCACAGACACCTAAGCCGGTAGTGTGGTGAAAGTCAAGCGGCTGTGATGGCTGTGATCGGTTTCCGAAAACATGAGTCAGCATTAAGCGCCACACATACATGCAGATATATATGTATGCATATATGCATATGCACATATGTAGGTACATATTTTAAAAAGCAAATTTCGATATAAGTACTCACATACATATATTAAGCGTCTGTAGATAGAGAGTCTCCTGTATTATATGGTAATAGCTGCGGTGAGATTTGTTGAATTTTAAGCAGAGAAAACCGAAGAGTTAACGGTAACGAAACATAGCTAATGCCATCAATTTTACAAAAATTCGATTGACAAGAAGAACTGAAGAATTTTAAAGACCCGTTAGCGTCAAGCAGAAATCGCGAATATCATCAGAAATCGATTGTGTTGACCTCGCTAATGTCACCACAATTCTATTGTATTGACTTTTAAAAATCAATAAAAAAATTTTCTATTATGTTTCTGCAAAAATTACGTACAAAAAGATAAAAAAAACCAAAATCCAAAAACCATTCTCTGCAGGTTTACCATAGGAAAGCAAGAGCGCTAAAGAAAACTTTTCAAAATGGGTTACTATAGGTTCTTCGCATATATACAAAATAATATTTGAAAAACAAAAATTTTTGACCTTGCCACATGTTTAAAGTTTAATACAAAAAAAAATGTTTCAATTCATTTGAAATAAAAATGAAGCTATTCAAAATACAACATATCATGCCATCAAAAAAATTGTAGTTGCCACGTGTTTAAAATTTAATAATATACTATACCTACATATATTTTTTTTTATTTATTTAATCTTTCAAAGTCGGTTACTACGGTTTCCCGCACATAAAAATGTACTTCATTTGTAATGAAAATGAAGCAATTCAAAATATTTCATGTTTAAAAAAATAGAGTTGCCACGATTTTCAAATAAAAAAAATCAATTTTTTTTAAATTGTATACATATGAATGTATATCATGAGATTTACAAAATTTTTTAGAGTTGCCACATGTTTCAAACTTACTATAATCTATTTTCTTTCACTTTAAAAATTAAAATAAAGCAGTTCATTATACAGAATATTATGTGAATTAAAAAATAAGAAAACTTGGGTGGCCAAATTTTTCAAATTTAACAAAATTATAAATTTTTCGCTTCATTGAAATAAAAATTAGCCAATTCATTATACAATTTAAAAGTTTTAGAAGTTTCGTATATTTATATAAAATAGTAAATACAAAAAGATATTTGGAGTGGCCACATGTTTCAATTTTAAAATAATATATTTGCTTTCCTTTTAAAAATGAAATTAAAGTAATTTAATATACAGAATATTATGTCATAAAAAAATATTGTGTTGCCACCTGTTCCAAATTTAACAAATTAATACTTTTTCGCCTCATTCAAATGGTAATTAAGCCATTAAATTGTACGATATAGGAGTCTTCAAAGTGTCCATTATTTGTATAAAAAAGTAAATGAAAATTAAGCAGTGAAATATACAAAATAATATGTAATTTAAAAAAATTGGCGTTGCCACGTGTTTCAAATTTAACAAAATAAAATTTTTTTTAATATAATTAAAATTTAAAAATGAAAATTGAGGAATTCAATATAGAACATATTATGCCATTAAAAAAAACCAAAAGTTGCCACATATTCTAAATTTAACAAAATAATAGCTTTTTCGCTTCATTCAAATGAAAATTCAGCAGTCCAATTATGCAATTTAGAATTTTTCGTAGTTTCGTCTATTTGTAGAAAAAAACCCAACAATATTTGGAGTTGCCACATGTTACAAATTTAACAAAATAATAATTATTTTGCTTTATTCAAATGAAAATTCAGCAATCCAATTATACAATTTAGAAGCTTTCGTAGTTTTGTTTATTTGTAGAAAAGAAAAAATGCGAAAAATTTTTTGGAGTTACCACATCTTTCAAGATTTACAAAATAATAATTCAACTCTACAATTTAGTAGTCTTCGCAGTTTCATTTATAAAATAAATTTAAATAAACAGAAATTTCGGAGTTGCCATATGTTACAAATTTAACAAAAAAAAGTAAAATTAAAAGGTAGCAAAAGTACAATTTAAAACGTTTGAATTTTTTTATTGACATCACAGAGTTGCCATATCTCTATAACTAAAATCAAAAAAAACAATGCTTTATTTGCATATTTCACAGAATAGATTCCTTTTTTATACCATAAATAATTATATAAACATTTAGTATTATTCATAAGGTTGCCATGTATTTAAAATATACTTTTATTTTACGGTAACCAATATTTATTACGAAATATGGTTAGTTCGACACACTTTTTTAGTCGGCCACAGACCTCCATTTCCCTGCCGATATTGTCAATTCAAGCGCCTGCATTTATAGAACGCTTTCGAAAATGCTTAATCTTAAACACTGGTAGTTAAAAATCCTGTTAGGATAAGCTCAATGCCTTAAGGGAAAGCTTAATGCCATTAAGTATAAGTAGAGTGTCAATTAAATGCAGTTTGAGATTTCTAAACTGAGAGTTATTTCCGGCAAAGTAGTATTTGCAGACATTTATGGACTTGATATTCTTATAATCAACAATTTTTATCGAAGAAATATACATACATGCTCTCATATAAATACATATTTATAAATGAGAGATATACATATATTATATTCACAGTTATTTTTTACTAAAATTTCAATCACATATTGGAAATTCCCACACGCATGGTCATAACTGATTAAAATGCTGAGGCAGCAAATTTAGGAAGCCATGAGTTCCCATGAGTATGAATTTTAGTGCTCGAATATCAGCTGTTGAAACTGACCTGTCCCAATAAGAAGGCTTTAAAATGTACGGCGATAACTTTTCTTATTCTCAAATGCATATACATACATATATGTATATTAAGAGGACCATATAAACTCTTCTCGCCTTTACCGCGCTGAGCCACTTGAGTGCTTTTGATATCGCCTACATAAAATTCACGCCACTGCGTACTGGTGACGCGTTGGATAAGTGGTTTCTTATAAACCAAAACAATGAATCATAATTATGGTGGTCTCAAATGTAAGCTGCGAGACACTTTATGTCTATGCGGCTTACTCTTTAGCTACATACTTATATATATTAACTTCATGCTATTACTTTAGAAGTTTATATTTTTCATTTTCCTCACCTTTGTGCCTTGGCCCAAGCCTCTGACTGCTGCTCATCATCTTTTTACTGCACTGTCTGCTTTGTTAATTTATTCTAGGAATAAGCCCACTCACTGTCTACTAATGCTTATAGTCTTACATATATAGATATGAATACAGATCTTATGTATATATGATATATATTTCTCTTCCTTGTCTCGTCACAAAAAAACTAATTTTAATTGAAAATAATTAAAGAATTCGTACTAAAAAATGTGTTTGAAAATTTTCATATGAAATCAGTATATACGCTCCTTGATTAACTTTGATTAAGCGCAATCAGCTTGTTTAGGTTATTATGTTGAAAAATTAAAAAGCGTAAATCAGGCACTCTCAGATTTTTCACGAATTACATATTTCGAAAATATTATTTCTGAGCGTCTGCAAACCTGGTTCGGGTAAGCTGCGAACCTAATACATGTATCACTAATATTACATTACGCTTAAGTATACTCGTTCGTACTTACTTTATTTCATAATATATATCTTACATCCACCTATATAAATATCTGGTATAAAAGCAACGCTAGTGGACCCTTATCTGGAAGATATTGTATCCTGCACAGGGTATATATGGTACTTGCGTACTATACACTATAAAATATATCAGACATACATATATATTATGTAAACTGAACTATCGGAAACATGTCCTTGTATGGAAAACTTTTTCATTTGACGAGATATCTGCACGAAATTCGGTACGGATTATTTCTTGAAGCAGTTGAGCAATCTCCGTAGAAATTACTTAGATTGGGTAACTATAGCATATAGCTGCCATACAAACTGAACGATTGAAATCAAGTCCTTCTGTGGAAAACTTTTATATTTGACGAGATATCTACATGAAATTCGGTACGGATTATTTCTTGAGGTAGTTGCGCAATCTCCGTAGAAATTACTTAGATCGGGTAACTATAGCACATAGCTGCCATACAAACTGAACGATTGGAATCAAGTCCTGCTGTGGAAAATTTTCCATTTGACGAGATATCTGCACGAAATTCGGTACGGATTATTTCTTGAGGCAGTTGAGCAATCTCCGTAGAAATTACTTAGATTGGGTAACTATAGCATATAGCTGCCATACAAACTGAACGATTGAAATCAAGACCTTCTGTGGAAAACTTTTACATTTGACGAGATATCTACACGAAATTCGGTACGGATTATTTCTTAAGGTAGTTGCGCAATCTCCGTAGAAATTACTTAGATCGGGTAACTATAGCACATAGCTGCCCTTCAAACTGGACGATTGGAATCAAGTCCTGCTGTGGAAAAGTTTTCCTTTTGACGAGATATCTTCACCAAGAGTGGCATGGATTATTGTTCAAAGCAGAACTATAATCTCCAAAGAAATTTCTCAGGTCGGATCTTTACAGCATACAGCTGCCATACAAGCTGATCGTTCAAAGTTCATGTGAGAACCTTTTGTATTTGTGAAGTGTCATTTAGCTTTCGTGCGACGGAAGTTAACGTTCTACCTTTTATTATACCACGCCTACTTTTTATTAGTATCTTAATTAACTAAAGTCGTTACATTTATTTTCTAAATATATTTTTTTTCAGTTTTCGAAAACTTTTTGCTATTAAACTCATTTGCTAATTAACTTTTCTTTGAGAAATGTGCGCCCTTTATATCAGTTACAAAACCCTAACTTTGCTTATACCATACGTTTAGTTAATACTGCCATTGTGAAACTAATTAGAAAATGTCGTTTGCAAATATTTAAAATTTCCTTTTTCAAAAAAATCCACTTACAATTATTTTTTTCATATTTCGCGCTACTTTCATGGCACCTTTCAGTTTCGTAATATTTATTTCGCCCGCTCACATCATGCGCCGCGTGACACGTGCCTTTTGCAAGCGGTTTTTCGTTACTTACTTATTTATAGTCGTTCCAATGAATATGACAAAGTCAACTAAATACATATGTGTGATAATATACATGTGTGTGTGTGTTTGTAGATATTGAAATGTAAAACTGCGCGCCGTTCTTAGTCAAGCGTGAGGCAATAAAAAACGCAAATAATCAAAGCAATCATGTTTAGTTAAGCTGTGTGTGCCCACGGCGGGTACAGCAGCGTTTAAACGGCAATGAGGCTTACTTAACCATACCTGTTACATACCCTAAACTTTCATATGTATATATGCACGCGCAGATGTATTGCTTTTTCCTGCTGCTTTTGTGAGTTAATTCAATATTAATCAAGCTTCGTAGTTGACACTTTTTTCTCTTTCATTTATATTTATTCAATTGGTTTGCACGGGCAAAATAAAATAATTAAGTAATACAATTTAACGGTGTTCCTTTTTTTTGCTCTCTCCCAGTATAATTTCCATTTATGAATGCAAAGTGCTGAATGCGCAAATTGATTGAGTAATAACTCAAAAACACTTGTGCTGTGGGAATAGTTGCAGCAAAAAGCAGACAAATGTGAAAATACATATTTGCGCAGTGCTTCAAAATAGAGCGAAGTGCCGATATCACATGGTTCATTTTTGTTAAGAATTTTTATTTTTTTATGCAAAACAGAGTTCTTTTCCGTTAAATAAACAAGAGACTACGCCATGTGCCATGAAAAGCATACATACGTTTTTGTGATTTCAGAGAAGTTGGAGTCAAAGTATCAAGTACTTGCGAAGTACCGAAATTACATACCCAAAATTTCATTTTCATTTGTTTACTTGACCCGCAGCTATATATTATTGTAGTCCGATTCGAAAACTTTAAAGGGATATTGTAGACTTATCTTGGCAAAATATTCTTGCTAAATTTTATGAAAATTTCTCGTGAAATAAAAAAAATTTCATACAAGGACATGTTTTTTATCGATCAGTTTGTATGGCAGCTATATGCTATAGTTGTCCGATCTGACCAATTTCTTTTGAGATTGTACCGTTGTTTAGGAGAATAATTCGTGTCACATTTCGTCAAGATATCTCGTCAAATAACAAAATTTTCATCACAAGGAAAGTTTTCCGATCGTTTAGATTGTATGGCATCTATTTGTTATTGTGGTCCGATCTCAACAATTTCTTCAGGGGTTATACAGTTGTTTAAAGCAATTATTGTAACCAAATTCTGTGACGATATCTTGTCAAATGAAAATGTTTCCCATACAAGATCTTGAGCGTGATCGGTCAGTTTGTATGGCAGCTATCTGCTATATTGGTCCGACATCGGCAGTTCTCATAAATGAGCATGTCCTTAGGGAGGAAAAAACGTATGAGGAATTTCAGATCAATAACTCAAAAGTTTAGAGACTAGTTCGTGTATATACATACAGACAAACGCTTAGCGGACATGGCTAATCGACTCTGATAGGCACGGTAATTTAGAAATATGCTTTATAGATTCCTCCACATTTCTTTCTAGCTATTTCCGATTAGCTCCGATTTCCGATAGTTCGAACTATCCCATCGAGCTTTGTTTACTCTTTAATCACTTTCTGATTTAGCAGCTCTTCTCTCATTGCTCAAAAATAAATGAGCATTTTTAATCAACAATACTCAACCAGAACTTTTTCAAATCCATTTAAGTTCAAATAATTCTTCGGGTGCGAACTAATGAGGTACTATACCTCCTCTTCATCAAATGATGGATCTGCTAGCTGGCATCAGCCTTGCCATAGTTCATTTGTACCTCAAAAATGTACCATAATTTTAGCATACGTTTTGTATAGGAAGAGTCACGCCACAAAAAAAAAAATCAACTAATGCTAATCAGAAAATAATCTATGATAGAATCCATAATGTAGGTCAGGTTCGATGGTTGATTCAGTGATCAGCCTTAAAATTTATACAGACCGCAAATTTGTTTTATGGCCTCACAAAGTTACAGTTCACAAAGCAGTCCAAGTGTGATGTCTGAATATGCCACCAAACCTAACCTAACCAGAAAATTTAGTCCAGCTGAAACCTCTGAAGGTTACCTTAGTTTCATACTTGCAAAAGAGTTTATAACTTTTTTAATTATATAACATAAAGTTTATACTCTACGCCAATGAAGAAGAAGAAGCTTACACCTATTAGACAATCGCAGAAATGCGTTGCACCTCCCCAGTTTTCAAGGTATGTTACGTTTGATTTGATACATAAATCAAAAGTACCTTCTAAAAGGTTTCAGTGGAAATTTGGAAGTATACTTGAATTTGTTGCTTTCTTAGTCGATTTCTTGAGATTTTCCTGTCTTAATGCCAGGTTCTCATGAGCTATGAATGCTTTAAGTCGCTATTGATTGCCATCAAATTCAATTGAACGTTTGTTCAAGGTTCTCATATGAGTATCCTTAGTGATGATATATTATATTTCTCATTTCGGATCTACAGCTTGTGATATCTCTTTTATGGAATAAAAATGGTTATTAGTTATTTCTTGTCATCTGATTAAATTGAAGGTTGTTCTAGGTACTCATATGAGAATCCTTAGCCACTATAAGTTTCAATTGGACGTTTGTTCAAGATTCTCATATGGGAATCCTTAGCGTTGATATACTATCTTTCTCATTTCGAATCCATAGCTCATGATTTGTCTTCTTGTAGATTGTAAATGGTCAGTAGTACTCAAAGTTATGATGGTGCTGTATACCTGCTAAAGATATTTGGAAAACAGGCTACGGTTCTTCTGGCGTTCGTTTTTTAGTTACCTTTTGTTACACTATGAGGTTAGCTGCAGGGATTTCCCCAAATAGATAGTATATTTTCCCAGTTACTTGCACGCCATGCTAAAGTATGAAGTCTACAGTGAATTTGAAATACAACTACAGTATAAAGTGATAAATAAACATAGCCCTAACGAATACCAAACAATAGTTGAAGCTGCACGTCCAGAACGAATCGTGTTTGTATCGGCTAGAATCGGCCAAGGACCTTCACATCATGCAGTGTTTCATGCTATGTCAAGATAAACAAAAACCTGTCGAAAAACGCTGTTCACTATCAACAGTGACCAATTAGGTATTGTACTTTCTCATAGTAGCAATTTTATACACTGTAAATTGAGACTATGTGACTTGAAAAGAAATTGTAAACGTTTTGGTATGAGAACCCAAAAAATTTGTGGAAATTTTTCCAACAAAACTCTCCATTCTTATGCAGTTTCTAACTATGTAACACATTATTTTTGAAAGTGAAAAAAATTATTATTATTTAAATTTAATAATTTTCAATAATTGAATAAATTTTTGCTGAATATAATATATGTATATATTTTTTCTAATTAAAAAAATTGTCTAAAATTGCCAACAATTTCACTTGTTCCAATTAAAATTATGTCAAATTGGTTTTCTACAAATTAAATAGCAATTTGATAGACTAAAATTTTGAAAAAAAGTGCCCAACTAGTCACAAGTGTAGACATTGTGTTGGAATAAATAAAAAACAGCATATTTTGTGATGATATAACAATAATTGTACTTTTTATTAAAAACATATAAAATTCTTGAAGTTCTTTAAGCTGCGTTTGGCGAATTTCGCCACAACCCAGTTTGTAAATATACATATACTTATAGATACGAATACATGGATTCATAGATATATGTACATATGTAGTTACATAAATAATAATAAACAACAGTTTTTGTTTAAAAATATAAATACGTGTAGAATGAATAGTTGTTAATGGAAAGAGAAATTAAAACAAGAAAAATAAACTTTGATATAATTTTAAAAATTTATAGCTGTAAATTTGTGAAAATAACTAAAACACCATAGCTCAATAGATATTTGTATATATTATTTTTTTATAGTATATAAAGTTTACATACATAAGTATAACAATTGCAATTTAACTACTTTTTTCGTATGTATGTATGTACATACATATATTTATGTACAATAACACTGTTATGTCTATAATTGCAATTTAATAAGTTTTTTTTTTGTTAATATTCAAGTTTTCAAAAATATTCATATTAAATATTTAATAACAAGTATATTAGCTGCGCACTTTTGCACTACTTTCGTTTTTGGAGACTTACTATTTTACTGTTTTCTGTGCTTTTTATGACTTGCTACATTATGCTTGAATTAAATTGCAATGATTGGAGGTGTTGTAGACTTTGGAGAGTTTTTTGGAGACCTTGAAAATGCTATTTCTAAACTCAATGTATAAGCAATAAAACACGTAATATAACTTATTTATCAAGAATTAAATTTTGGAGACTTTTTCGGATACCTTAAAAATGCTATTTGTGAACTTCTATACAGCGCATATGCAATAAAACACGCGATATAACTTATTTATAAAGAAGTAAGTTTTGGAGACTTTGTGTAGAGTTTTTAAAATTTCTATAATTAAGCTACTAAACTTATTGTACAACAAATTTCACTTGAAATCAAGTCTTTAGTAGTGTTGTAACAATTGTAGACTTGTAACAAAAGGCCTTTTGAGATTTTAATTAAACTTTAATTAGAACGTAAATACATACAATTAAGTAGCGGCGAATTTAGAGAAATTCACAGTTATTTTTTAAAACTATTTTGTAGAGCGTACATTCGCATATGCTCCACTTAAGACAAGTATGTAAGTGATTAGTGCCAATGTTGGCAATTAGCAACAATTAGCGTTTGACTAAGCAGTTGCAGACCTCAACAAAATCATTCAACTGTGAAATACTGCAATGCATGCAGACATGTATGCAGATACACATATATACAAATACTTGCTTGCAAAATTTCACTTTGCTACACGAATTCCAATGCCACATGCGTGCATTGCAAACTTAAAATTAAACAAAAAACTAAAAAGCAAACAAAAAAAAACAATAAATATAATAACAAAATTGCAATGGCTTTCACTGCAGCTCAACTGCATTTTCAGACATCGCTTCAGTTTGTTGTTTTTTGAAGCACTGCCACTGCTGCTGCCACATACATATGTGTATGCGCGTGCGTTTCATTACATGTTGCCATTTCTCCGCCTGCTCCCGCAATGCCCACTTTACGGCACGTAACCATAGTTGTGGTATGTCTGACCGTAGGCGGCATGATTCGGTCCGTGGTGCTGTAGATACGGCACACTGCCAAATGTGTACGCGGGCAAGACCGGCGTCGCCGATTGCGCCGACGCAGCTGCCAAACCGGAGTGCACCAAGATTTTCGATGCCGCCGCCGAAGACGTTGAGCAACGGCCCTCGAAAAACTTGGCCACATAACGTGCCACCAGCCAAGCAAATAAAGCGCCCATCAATATACCCACCAGCACATCGGACCAGTGGTGCCAGTGATCGTTGATGCGTGTCAGCGCCACATACCAAGCCAACATTATTGCGCTGAATTGCAGTAAATGCTTCAGTAACTTGGAGCCGCGTGTGCTCAGCGCCACTTGTAAGTAGAGCGCTATATAGACCATGGCATAGAAGACAGTCGACGAGTGTCCGCTGGGGAAGGACATTGCCATTTCGGCCATCATCCTGTGACTAACATCGCTTTCGCACTTGTAGTCGGTAAAGTAGTGACCTTGATTCTGTTCGAATTCGCAGTTGGTGCCGTCACTCAAACGCGGCTTGCAGATGCTGAAGAAGTACGGACGCAAACGGCCGATCGAACGCTTCCCTATCTCGGTAGCGACTAGTGTCATCAGTAAGCCGAGCAAATAATAGCCTATTTGCGCGTAAATGTTCTTCCAACGACGCCCACAGTAGCACGACTCGTTTGCGGCATCTTGTGTTGTATGTTGTTTCTTGCCGCGACTATGTGATAATTGGCGAAAAAGTTCGACAACAAATATGACGATGAATGGTATGCCGAAGACTATAATGCATAGCACCACAAACCCTATAGTTTGTGTGCCGGTGTAGGGATATTGTAGCGATTCGTCGCCGCAAAAGAAACCGCGCTTTTGTGGCGGCATCCACTGGCGCAAGGCCACTTCGACGGCAACCAGTAAGACAAAGAGTAGTAGATCGATGAAGCGTCGCAAAGCTACCATTGCAGACATGCTGTACTGATTTTCTGTTTATAATATGTTGTACACGAGTAATAAACTTAAATTTTTAGGCTTATGTGACTGTTTTATAAGATATTGGTGTTCAAAAGTTTGAACTACGTTGCTGGTTAAGTTTTCTTTTTGTGGCAATCAGTTTTTTTTTTTATTTCAAAGGCTACTTTCTTGTCTTCGCTTAACGTTTTTGTAATTTTCTTTGAAAATTCACTTGTTAGGTGCGTTATCTTATTTTAAAATTTGTTATAAGTCGTTTTAGTGACTTTGTAGACTTTGGTGTAGAGTTCTCAAGTTACTGTTTTCGCTTTGTTTAACTTGCTAAAGCAGCTTTTACAATACTTGGCTCGATTTTTTAGACTTTCCTGTGTTTTGTAGACTTTGGAAACTTTGTAGACTTTTTTATTTTCTATATTTTGCTTATTTTAAACTACTTTTGCGCAGCACAAAGCATAAAAAATACGAAAATTTCTAATATACACTTTTCTAAGCGCTTTCAAAATTCTAACCACCGTTTACTATATGCACAACCTTGCGCCTGACACCTTTTTGTCGCTACTTTTTATCGTTTTCTTATTGCTTGCTGTTATTGCTGTTGTGTACATCACCGCATCAAGTTACTTTATACACAAATTGCCACTGTACATATTTGTTTCAATTATTCTATTTACTGGTTTTTTCTATAAATCACACAAATAATTTGTTAATTAACCGGAATTTAAAACTAACACCGAGAAACTTATTGTTCAGCAGCTACTTATTTCGTTCGTAAATTAGTTTTTTCGCAATGCAACTATTCAAATTATATGCATTTGTCGCTATAACGGTTGTTTTAAGTGCGCGCAAAAAATTAATATGCCACAATCGCCAACAGTTGCATTTAACTGTCGTTCGCCAACTGCACAAAGCGTTTAGCTTATTGGCACTGTTATTGCTTTTGCTACTGCTGCTGTTATTCGCTCACGAGTTTTGCCGCGCCGCACAACACGCTCAGACCGCACTTGAAAACTGACTAACCTATCGGCATGAATGTAAATACAAATTGAATCTGGTGCCGCGAAACACCGGTTGGTGCGCAAAGCCAGCCAGTCAGCCAGCCAAGCAGCAGGTTTCAACCTACGATGCTTCATTGTTATGTTACATTATGGTTTTTGTTAACGTACGTGTGTTATTGGTGTTGTTATTGTAGTTGTTGTTATTGTCTTTGTTGGCAGCGCCTTTACTGCTGCAGTTGGCATGCCAGCAAAGCATTAGTGTGCAACATTACAAACAAAAACTCACGGCAAAAACAAAAAATCTCCACAAAAACAAACAACAAGACACAAAAACAACAAAAAATTACAATTAATTTTTGTTGTTGTTACATTTTTGTGTTCACACTTGTCAGCTTCGGCATGCTGCGCTCCGTGGTCTCAGCAATACCAAACGCGACTCAACTCAGCTGTTCTTGCGCAGCTCTAGAGGCACCTTCGCGCAGCTTCTTCACCTGCCGCCGCGCACTGTCAATTTGCGTACACAAGCTGTTAACCAAAAATCAAGCAACTCACACACGTACACACATCCATTTACATACGTGCTCTCAACAATTGCCAGCCAACGCGTTTGTAAAACTCATTAGGTGCCACATTTTTATGCAAAAAAGCTTGAAATGACAATAAGCAGTAACATGTTTTGTTGTTTTCGACTGCTTGATCGCTCGTACGATTGGCTCGATCAGCCAGCGAGTTAACAGCTCGCTACTCAAGTCGACGCTGTTTGCCTGTTGCCAACTGTTTACACAATTTCTCTGCCAATCACCTGCCAAGTGTTGTTGTTGTTGGTATGTGTGTGTATTGGACCTTCATGGCACATCGACTTTCGCACAGACAGAGCGGCTTCGCAAACAAATGCAAGAATTTTCAGAATTTCTACGATATATGTCAATGGTGCGCAAACATTTGGCAGGTACTTTAATTTTTGTACACTGAGAGAAATTCTTTGCACGCTGCACAGAGATTGCTGTTCCTAGAACTTGTGAGAACTGGAGGCCAGATCGGAAGAATACGCTGTATGCGAAAGCTCTTCAAAGACCTATTCATTGTTTTTGGCCATAGTTTTCACTGACTTGTGACACGATGCACTGTCTTGCTGAAACAGTATTTTCTTCAAACGGCTCCGTTTTCAAGATAGCCGATTAAAATTATTTCATGCATCCCAAAATACAGAAGGTCAAGGCTTTGCCATCCGAATGTTGCGCCTTTCCACGCTATGGAGCGGGTTCATCGTGTGTTGTCCCCTTGGATGACTGTGGATTGGACTCTGTCTCATATCGACACAAAAACTGGTGTTTATTACACTTGAACATCTACGAATCCTGCTCCGCATCACCAACACTTTGGCTCATACCCAAATATTCGTGAATGTTATGATTAACTCGTTCAGTTGATATCTTTAGATCGTCTGCAGTCTCGAACAACTTCACTTTAAGGTCTTCCAAGATATTTTGTGGACTTTTTTGATGGTTTGTTGCTAACAATTTCTTATGGACGTCCACTGTGTTTGCTGACTTCGGTGCTCATTTCACCACGTCTTATTTTATCTTAGCATACCAGTCCTTGTTTGTTTTTTTCCAGGGCAATGTACGGAAACTCGTTATCAAGCTAAATATATGCTTCAACTGTAAGGATTTATTTCTGGTAGCGCCATCTATGTGTGAGACGGGGACTTTTCAATTGACCTGTTATACTTTCACAAAGTTTATTCGTTAAGATAACCAAATGAGAAAAATTAACTGAGTAACCTGGAACTTTTGTCCAAAGTTTAGAACTCTCCTCTCTAACGAATAGAAGGAGTTATTACTTGTAAGAGAAGGTCCGCTAGTTTAAGAAAAGTGGGTTTTCATAAAAAATATAGTTTGCGCAAACCCCTAATAATAGATTTCCATTCTTAGAACTTTTTAAATTTAATTTAACATTGGAACACACTTCATTAACTCAAAAGTGAACAAGCGGAACACCTCTACAAAACACTGATGGGCTGGCATATTAAAAAAAAATTCAAAATTGAGTACTCCTCTGCATATCCCATGCCATATTTATACATTTGAAAGATCGGAAGAAAAATTACCATATAAATATCCGCAGATAATACAAATATTAAATTCGCTATAAAAAAAAACCAAATACACTCATAAAAAAAAATTTGCATTTTCAGCTTAAAAATCAATTAATTTTGTTCTAAGTATCCCACCTTACAAACAATTCTGTTTTTATTTGTATGTAAGCACGCTTTAAAGTTTATTTACCTCTTTGTTGTTTTTACTGCTTACGTTGCTGCAATGCCGCTTTTATCAGCTAATTTATAAATAAAGCGAACTTTACGAATTCTGGCATGTCGTCTGGTCTGAGCATTTCCACACACGCACAGGCGCAGCTATAATATTCGTGCAACAATTGAAAAGCTTCCCCAAAGTGGGGGATATCCCGTAGATCGCCAAGTTTTGCCTGCACAATGATAACTTTCATTGCTATGTGAGTCAAACAAATTCGTTGGCGCATAATTTACCTAAACCCAGTGGAGAATTATTTGCGAGCAGTGGGGAGGAAATTGGCTGCACTGTCAATGTGTGGTGGTACCGTAGAGCATAGCTGGATTTAAAAGGAAAGTAAAGGTAAAAATTTGAGTTTGGAGTGCGCTAAAAATTTGCTAACATCAATTATTTATGCCTTGTGTTGAAAATAAATTAAATTTTAGTTACAATTTGATTTACTTCATCTTAAAATTTATTATTTGCCGTTTTTGTGAGTTTGTAGACTTTTGTGTAGAATTTTTAAAGTTACTGTTTTCACCCTCTAAAGCATTTTTTACATTGTTTGCACAATTTGTTATCCTTTTGCGGGTTTTTAAGACTTTGGAGACTTTGTAGACTTTTTAATTTTTTCCTTTTGTGGTTATTTACAGCATATTTTGCGTAAGAAAACAAGGTTTTTATATATAAATTTATGATACATATTTATTTATAATATATATTATACATATTTTGGTATTTGCCAACATTAATTATTTATTAGTTGTGTCAAAAATAAACATATTAATTAACTTTAAATATGTAGTTAATGCTCGTATGATTAAAATATGCTACAATATTTCAAATAAAAATCATGTAAGAAAAGTACATGCTACAAAGAGTTCAATGTATGTATTTATCGCCCAGTAGTCGTAGTACTGAATAAATGCCGAGGGTGCTGATTAATTAATGCTTAAGAATATGGGCCAACCCACATGTGTTCACAATTTGCGGTGTGGAATTTCCATATTCTCAATCAAACGCGGATATTTTTAGATAAGTTTCCTAGTTAGAAATTAAGAATTATGTGATTTTATTTATAAAAAGTGTAGAA